>NW_024070210.1:59780455-59787986 GCF_014754425.2 Oryx dammah | reverse complement strand
ATCTGCATATCTGAGGTTATTGATATTTCTCCTGGCAATCGTGATTCCAGCTTGTGCTTCTTCCAGCCCAGCGTTTCTCATGATGTACTCTGCATAGAAGTTAAATATCAGGGTGACAATATACAGCCTTGACATACTCCTTTTCCTGTTTGGAACCAGTCTGTTATTCCATGTCCAGTTCTAACTGTTGCTTCCTGACCTGCATACAGATTTCTCAAGAGGCAGGGCAGGTAGTCTGGTATTCCCATCTCTTTCAGAATTTTCCACAGTTTATTGTGATCCATAGAGTCAAAGGCTTTGGCATAGTCAATAAAGCAGAAATAGATGTTTTTCTGGAACTCTCTTGCTTTTTCCATAGGCTAATGCAAATGCCATTACTTTGTTTTTGTTTGGATTGGTATGAACCCAGTTTATTCAGAAGCTTTGATTGGCTATTAAATGTATTTCATAAATAAAAAAGGAGAAAGTTCATTCATTTCATAATGAACATATATGTAGTAGAAGAATTTTTCTAAAATTTCACATCAGAGACTGGATACTAAAACTTGTTTTGCTTGAAGAGTTGGGAACCGCAACACAAATGGTTCCCTCTCATTTATTTAAAAATCTTATATAGGTAAAGGGGCTTCCCTGGTGGCTCAGATGGTAAAGAATCTGCCTGCAGTGCAGGAGACCCAGGTTCTATCTCTGGGTCGGGAAGATCCCCTGGAGAAGGACATGGCAACCCACTCCAGTATTCTTGCCTTGGAGAATCCCATGGACTTCGGAGCCTGGTGAGCTATAGTTGATGTGGTCACAGAGTCAGACATAACTGAGCAACTAACACACACACATATAGGTGATATCAGAATTATTTCTTACCATGTTGACCTTTTTCAAATAAACCTGAAAAGTGTAGAAAGTTATGATCTTTGATGCAGAGATTAAAATTTGTATGCCCACATTCGGTAGCCAATGAGCTGAAAATACTGGGTTCCTTCAGAATTTGGAATGAAAAATACAAACAGAAAAGTACTCATCATGAACACGTGCAAATTATGCAGAAAATTATTTATATTTTATTCATTCATCTACTCATTATACTTTTTTCCCACCAATCTAAAACTTCTCTGAAGAAAAGATCTGCTATATTTATTCAAAGTAAAGGATAAAAGTGTATTATCAGTTAGTCAAGAGTTTTATTAAAACACTGGCTTAAGCCAAGAATAAAGTTCTTATTGTGGAATTTGAAGCACCAAGAGTCTTCAGGGACAGATTTAATTTTTTTATTAGAGTCTTTGAGATTACCACTCTGTGTACTGTCATTCTTATTATTAACTCTGTGTATGTGTGTGTGAGAGAGAGAGAGAGAAAAGAGAGGAAAGAAGGGGTGGGGTGTGTCAGAGAGACAAAGAGAATGTCTTTAAATTTAATTTTTTAATCTTTACATTTTGAACTAAAATTAATTTGAAATCTCATGCTGCCAAATAGTGTCAGGTATTTAAGGAAAACATAAAAAAAAATAAAGATCTGAGTGAATTAATTCCTTAAGAGTATTATTTATCTATAATTGCTTACTACCTTGAACAGACTTTTGCATTAGGGTTCTTAATTAAGTTACATACATAATTGTAACCTAGCAGCAAGAATTTTGCATACTGGGCATAGGAATGTAACTTACAGATGTTTTAAGCCTTTGTGCTCTGTTTTCTGATCTCTGCTTGCAGGGTGGCATTCCACCACAGCCACGAGCCGCGCATACGTGTGCAGTTCTTGGAAATAAGGGCTATATCTTTGGCGGACGTGTGTTGGTTAGTGTTTTTTATGGAAATGGTCTTTTTTTGTTTGATGTTTCCTATAAAAATTTATCCTTTGATTTTGTGGAATAGCTGAACATTCAGATAGTCTGGAGATTAAAATACCATTCAATAATAACTTCTAAAAATCTTCTATTACCTGAACAGACCATATCTGAGTAATCACAGATGATTATAAATCATACTTTTTAATGAGGAGAATCCTTCACTTCATTGATTTATCAGAAAAACTTTACTTCTTATTATCTAAATCTTGTTAGTTTATACTCATTTTTTCCTTTCTCCCTTGACACATTAATTTGGTAGCTCTATGCTAAATTTATTAATGCTTAACATTGTTTCCCAATATGTAAACTTCTGATATTAAGTAAAATAGAGTTGATCTATTTTTAATGACTTTATTTTAAAGCCAAAATTTAAGTCCATTAAATATATAAAACACTGATCAATTTCATACATTTATTTTAGCAAACTAGGATGAATGATTTGCACTATCTAAACTTAGATACCTGGACCTGGTCTGGAAGGTAAGTTCGAAATTCTAAGTATTGTTTTAACCTACAGGTGTTTCTGCACATGCATGCTATAATCCAAATTTGGGTCTGTAAAACTGAACAGATGTTTTCTTCCCCTTCAGATTGTTTGCCTAAGCAAGAAATGTATAGATATAAATATAGAGTTTGTTCTTTAATCAGGCTACCTAAAACATGAGAACACTGACAGTTAAAAATTGATTAGGTGAAAGTGCTGGGTTTTTTTGAAATTACTGGTTTTATATTACAAATTCTTAAGGGTCTTTAAGAAATAATGAAGTTTTATTGGAGTCAGATAAACAGATAATCAAGTGAGTCAAAATCAGATTTTATTGCTCCTAATATATATTTAGAAATAGAATAATATATTTAGCTACCAATTCAGCTGTTCATGTAATGAGATAGAATCAGAGCCATCACTTCAGTTCAGTTCAGTCTCTCAGTCGTGTCCGACTCTTTGCGACCCCATGAATTGCAGCGTGCCAGCCCTCCCTGTCCATCACCAACTCCTGGAATTTACTCAAACTCATGTCCATCAAGTTGGTGATGCCATCCGGCCATCTCATCCTCTGTCGTTCCCTTCTCCTGCCCCCAATCCCTCCCAGCATCAGAGTCTTTTCCAATGAGTCAGCTCTTCGCATGACGTGGCCAAAGTATTGGAGTTTCAGCCTCAGCATCAGTCCTTCCAATGAACAGTCAGGACTGATCTCCTTTATGATGGACTGGTTGGATCTCCTTGCAGTCCAAGGAGAGTCTCAAGAGTCTTCTCCAACACCACAGTTCAAAAGCATCAATTCTTTGGAGCTCAGCTTTCTTCACAGTCCAACTCTCACATCCATACATGACCACTGGAAAAACCATAGCCTTGACAAGATGGACCTTTGTTGGCAAAGTAATGTCTCTGCTTTTGAATATGCTATCTAGGTTGGTCATAACTTTTCTTCCAAGGAGTAAGCGTCTTTTAATTTCATGGTTGTAGTCACCATCTGCAGTGATTTTGGAGCACAAAAAAATAAGTCAGCCACTGTTTCCACTGTTTCCCCATCTATTTCCCATGAAATGATGGGACCAGATGCCATGATCTTCGTTTTCTGAATGTTGAGCTTTAAGCCAACACATTATGCCAAAGTACTGCTGCTGCTGCTGCTAAGTAGCTTCAGTCGTGTCGACTCTGTGCGACCCCATAGACGGTAGCCCACCAGGCTCCCCCGTCCCTGGGATTCTCCAGGCAAGAACACTGGAGTGAGTTGCCATTTCCTTCTCCAATGCATGAAAGTGAAAAGTGAAAGTGAAGTCGCTCAGTCGTGTCGGACTCTTAGCGACCCCATGGACTGCAGCCTACCAGGCTCCTCCGTCCTTGGCGTTTTCCAGGCAAGAGTACAGGAGTGGGGTGCCATCGCCTTTTTCCGATGCCAAAGTACAAATACTAGTAAAAAATGAAACCACAGAAGTACTAGAAGGAAATATAACAATTTATCTTTAAAATCTTGGCATGGAAAAAGCTTTTCTAAAGATGATATAAACCCAAAATTCATAAATAAAAAGACTGATAAGACCACTTAAGAATTAAATATTTCTGTGTAGAAATATATACCATAAAAAGTTAATAGGCAAGTTGGAAAATTCAAGCAAAAAGCAAACTAGAAGTAATATTTACAGTAATTCTAACAGAAAGGGCTATGATTCACAAGATCTCAGAAAATCAGTAAGAAAAAGACAATACAGTAAAACTGAACAAGGAACATGAATGAGCAACTCATAGAAGAAGTACAAATATTTATAAATTATTTTTTAAATGTTTACCTTCATAAATTATTAAAGAAATTGAAATAAAAATAATAATTTTTCACTTACCAGGAAGAATAATTACAAATGACCAGTGTATCCTAGGTTGTAACAACACAATTGGTGGGTGTTTAAATTGGTACAATTTTCTGGAAGGTGGTCTGGCAATGTGTTTAAAATATGGAACTTCTACTTTGATCCAAAATTCCTCCTAAGACAAAAATAAGACAAGTATTTATATGTGTGCACATATGTGTATATGTGTGTGCATACACAACAAAGATGTTTATGGCAACATTATTTATAAAAGCAAAAACATGACATCAACCCTCATGTCCATAAGTGGGGTCTGTTAAATCATGGTACATTTGCCTAGTGAACTGCCGTGCTTCCATTACCAAAGGAAACTATGCTTCATGGAAATATTCTGCAACATATTAATTGAATGAAAAAAATGTACAGAACAGAATATGTGATTCTATTTGTATATTTTTAATAAATATGTTTAAATGTACATAAAAGTCAGGAAGGATATATACCAAATTATGATTTCTTATTGCTGGAGAACAGGATTACAGAACTCTCCTTTATAAAAAATAATTTTGTGGTTGAACATTTTGTAACCCAAATATTTTTTAATAGTTATAAAAACAGTAAAAATATTTCCATTTTGGAAAAAAACAAATTATATCTTCTACCATGGGCCCATGTTATTCTCACCTCCTAAATTAGTTAAACTTTTGCACTTATGGTCTTTCTGTGTGGGTGTTTTTGAGGGCCTCAATGCATGGCATATGGGATTTTAGTTCCCACACCAAAGTTTGAACCTGTGTCCTATGCACCAGGAAGTCCTTGTGTTTATGTTTTTATTTTAAGAATCTGACAATATTTATTTGAAATCTTTAGAGGTTTATCCTGGATCTGGAATGGCTTGCATGCTTTTATTTTGCAGTTAGAATAACTAGTGTTTTCAGGAAATTCCATAATAAAAAGACCAAAGTAAAAGACAACAGCAAAACCCCATAGTCAGCTGAAAATACAAAACTAAATGTAAAACAACAGTCAAAAATGATAGACATGAAAATAATTACATTGAAAACCTGAAGAAGTTTTTACTGATTTACCAACAGGGAAGCCGAATCTGGCCTCTGTACACTAACACCGAATTAAATCTCAAAGATAGAGTTTTGGGTGAAGTGAAAAAGAATAGCTCTGTCGCTTTGCCAGGCAAAGGGGGCCACAGTGGGCTAATTCCCTCAAAACGGTGTCCCCACCCGAGGGAGCTTGTGAGGAGTCTTACAGTTCAGGAACAGGGCTGCTCATAAGGATCAGGGTTTGTCCACATTCCTTCAGTCCAGAGATTGTCTGACGGCAGATGATGACAGGCAAACTCTGACCTTCTCTTCCATGATGAATGTTTCATCGAGTAGTTAGCATCTTCCATTTGGTGAGGGTTTCAGTGCTACAGAAGAATTCAAAGATATGATGGATATCCCTTGCGGGAACCAGGCCCCAGCCCCAAGAATGCACTTTTGTTTCTTCACTGCTCCTCCCTTGTTTCTACACCCTCTCCTTTCCCTGATTAGCAACTGTTTCAACCTGCCCTGGTTTTAGAAAAGGCAGAGGAACCAGAGATCAAATTGCCTACATCTGCTGGATCATGGAAAAAGCAAGAGAGTTCCAGAAAACATCTACTTCTGCTTTATTGACTATGCCAAAGCCTTTGACTGTGTGGATCACAATGAACTGTGGAAAATTCTGAAAGAGATGGGAATACCAGACCACCTGACCTGCCTCTTGAGAAATCCGTATGCAGGTCAGGAAGCAACAGTTAAAACTGGACATGGAACAGACTGGTTCCAAATAGGAAAAGGAGGATGTCAAGGCTGTATATTGTCACCCTGCTTATTTAACTTCTATGCAGAGTACATCATGAGAAACTCTGGGCTGGAAGCACAAGCTGGAATCAAGATTGCTGGGAGAAATATCAATAACCTCAGATATGCAGATGACACCACCCTTATGGCAGAAAGTGAAGAGGAACTAAAAAGCCTCTTGATGAAATGAAAGAGAATGAAAAAGTTAGCTTAAAGCTCAACATTCAGAAAATGAAGATCATGGCATCTGGTCCCATCACTTCATGGGAAATAGATAGGGAAACAGTGGAAACAGTGTCAGACTTTATTTTTGGGGGCTCCAAAATCACTGCAGATGGTGACTGCAGCCATAAAATTAAAAGATGCTTACTCCTTGGAAGGAAAGTTATGACCAACCTAGATAGCATATTCAAAAGCAGAGACATTACTTTGCCAACAAAGGTCCATCTAGTCAAGGCTACGGTTTTTCCAGTGGTCATGTATGTATGTGAGAGTTGGACTGTGAAGAAAGCTGAGCTCCAAAGAATTGATGCGTTTGAACTGTGGTGTTGGAGAAGACTCATGAGAATCCCTTGGACTGCAAGGAGACCCAACCAGTCCATTCTAAAGGAGATCAGTCCTGACTGTTCATTGGAAGGACTGATGCTGAGGCTGAAACTCCAATACTTTGGCCACCTCATGCAAAGAGTTGACTCACTGGAAAAGACCCTGATGCTGGGAGGGATTGGGGGCAGGAGGAGAAGGGGACGACCGAGGATGAGATGGCTGGATGGCATCACCAACTCAGTGGACATGAGTTTGAGTAAATTCCAGGAGTTGGTGATGGACAGGGAGGCCTGGCGTGCTGCAATTCATGGGTCACAAAGAGTCGGACACGACTGAGCGACTGAACTGAACTGAACTGAACTGAACCTGCCCTTTGGAACTCAGAGAAGGGGACACAGAAAGGCTTTTGTGCCTAGGAACCCCACAGGATCCAGCTTAGTTTCTGTAGGAATGATGCTCAGCATGCATTGTGAATAACTAGGAATTAAATTTTTAAATTTTCAGTCTGTGTTCCGTGACCAAGAGGGATAGACATTACAAGGAAAGGAATCGTGTAAATTTGTCTAAGAATTTAAGAATGCTTTAAAATATTCTTGTAGGTGAGATTAGTAGAATCAAATTTTTTTAAACTGGGAAGGGCAGTTTTTTTTCTTTTGAGATCTGAGATGATCAAAAATCTTTATTTTGACTAACATAGTCAAAATTTTTTTGACTTGACTTTTCTTTTTTTCCCCTCACCACAGGATCCCTATTAATGGAGAAAACCCTAAACATCGGTCATGGCATACTTTAACACCAATAGCTGATGATACGCTTTTCCTGTTTGGTGGCCTAAGTGCAGACAATATTCCATTAAGTAAGCTGAAATTTAGCCTACAGTTAATATCTTATTCTTTTTACCTGATTGTATTTGATACTGTGGCATCTTTCTTTTTCTGATTTTATAGTTTACCTTTATCCCCAACTATGTGGTCACATCAAGAATTAGAAGGCC
>NW_024070210.1:58942307-59053785 GCF_014754425.2 Oryx dammah | reverse complement strand
GGTGGATTCATGTCAATCTATGCCAAAACCAATACAGAATTGTAAAGTAAAAATTAAAAATAAATAAATAAAAAAAAAAAGGCAAAAAAATAAAAATAAAAAAATAAAGTAAGAAGAATTCAGTATCCAGTAACTCCATAAAAAGATGTTTAAAATATTATTATAAATTGAAAAGATACTATTAATTCAAAATAAATAAATAAATAAATAAAAGCACCTTTGAAGTGTTAAGTTTAGCCGGTAGTGTGCTGGTTAATGTTTGTAACTGGCTAGAGAGAAATGGGAGGTGGGTCTGATTGTAGCATTTGCTGATTTCTGTGGTGTAAATACTTTTACTGTGGCCAATTTCAGGCTACTGACATGCTGTCTCCTGACTTGTAAAATTCCTCAAATTTTAATAAGTCTTCCAAGGGAGCCTATAAAAGCCAGCTGTAGACTATTTAGTACATTCAAGAAGTAAATTCATATTAAGACATAGCATTCTCTGACATGACTTACTTTCCCACTTGTCTTGCTCACTGTGAGCACTTGAATCTTAAGTATAACAGTCCAGCAAGAGCTACTTCATTAATGTAACTGTTCTTTAAAAATAATTAAAATAACTTGGTTCTTTAGCTCCTCTGCCTTAGGACTTCAAGAGGTTTGGTTGAGAATGAATACATTTCCATTAATTTAAACATGTAATACCCATAAATATTTGACAGGGACATTAGAAAATAATTTCCAGTTTTCTGTAAGGACCTGATAAAAAATACCTCATGAGGTATGGTAGGAAGTTTGTCTGTACTTAGGGCCTGTGAATTTTTCTTCCTTGGTTGTAGGGCACACTAGGTCCCATATAGCTCTACAACGTGATGATTACATCCTTGGGTCAAAATCTCTATAAGGAATTTTTCTAATTGTTAGACATTATTTGAAGTGCACATTGAATGAACTGTTTATAGACTGTTTTTCAATACCAGGCAAGACTGTCTTCCTCTAATGTTCTGTGCTCTGCTGCTGCTGCTAAGTCACTTCAGTCATGTCCAACTCTGTGTGACCCCATAGACAGCAGTCCAGCAGGCTCCCCCGTCCCTGGGATTCTCCAGGCAAGAAATGGTCTGTGCTCAGTGGTCAGCCATTAGTTACTTGTTAGCCAAGGAAAGGCTGATTTTCCATTTGTGTGGCTCTCCAGCTTTCTCTGTGTGCTTGTCGCTCGTGTCCTCTCAACTCTGCTGGACTGACATGGTGGAGAGGGTTTTCACTTGTTCTATAATGTCATGATAACAGGAAGTTTGCTGTTAGGCCTAAGCTGAAGAGGATTCCCCAATAGAATGGAAGGTGGACTCTAAGAAGTCCACCTCAAAATTCTCCAAGCCAGGCTTCAACAAACAGTACATGAACTGTGAACTTCCAGATGTTCAAGCTGGATTTAGAAAAAGGCAGAGGAACCAGAGATCAAATTGCCAACATCTGTTGGATCATCGTAAAAGCAAGAGAGTTCCAGAAAAACATCTACTGCTTTATTGACTGTGCAAAAGCCTTTGACTGTGCGGATCACAAAAAAACTGTGGAAAATTCTTAAAGAGATGGGAATACCAGAAGACCTGACCTGTCTCTTGAGAAATCTGTATGCAGGTCAGGAAGCAACAGTTAGAACTGGACATGGAACAACAGGCTTGTTCCAAATCGTGAAAGGAGTACATCAAGGCTGTATATTGTCACCTTGCTTATTTAAGTTATATGTAGAGTACATCATGCGAAATGCTGGGCTGGAAGAAGCACAAGCTGGAATCAAGATTGCCAGGAGAAATATTAATAACCTCAGATACACAGGTGACACCACCATTATGGCAGAAAGTGAAGAAGAACTAAATAGCCTCTTGATGAAAATGAAAGAGGAGAGTGAAAAAGTTGGCTTAAAGCTCAACATTCAGAAAACCCAGATCATGGCATCCAGTCCCTTCACTTCATGGCGTATAAATGGGGAAGCAATGGAAATAGTGACAGACTATTTTTCTGGGCTCCAAAATCACTGCAGATGGTGATTGCAGCCATGAAATTAAAAGGCACTTGCTCCTTGGAAGAAAAGCTATGACCAACCTAGACAGCATATTAAAAAGCAGAGACGTTACTTTGCCAACAAAGGTCTGTCTAGTCAAGGCTATGGTTTTTCCAGTGGTCATGTATGAATGTGAGAGTTGGACTATAAAGCTGAGCACTGAAGAATTCATGCTTTTGAACTGTGGTGTTGGAGAAGACTCTTGAGAGTCCCTTGGACTGCAAGGAGATCTAACCAGTCCATCCTAAAGGAGATCAGTCCTGGGTGTTGATTGGAAGGACTGATGCTGAAGCTGAAACTCCAGTACTTTGGCCACCTGATGCAAAGAACTGACTCATTGGAAAAGACCCTGATGCTGGGAAAGACTGAAGGTAGGAGGAGAAGGGGATGACAGTGGATGAGATGGTTGGATGGCATCATCAACTCAATGGACATGGGTTTGGGTGGACTCCAGGAGTTGGTGAGGATCCTCCAGGAGTTGGAGGCCTGGCATGCTGCAGTCCACATGGTTGCAAGGAGTCTAACACAGATGAGCAACTGAACTGAACTGAAGAAGCCTTAATGTTATATTATTAAATGTGCCTGTTGGCTACAACAGCCTAGAAGTTTACTGTGTAACCACTTCATGTCCTCTAATTATATAGGCTACAAAGAAGTGGAAACATCTCCCAGTTTACTAATGTGTAATCTCAAGGTTCTCTTGAGCTAGTTTTTTTAGATATTAGTAATTTCCCAGTGGTATTTCTATGGTGGGTATTTTTGTGAATCAGTCTACAGGAGCTGACTGTAATCAGTTTAATCTTTAGTAAGTTCAAATATTGATACAAGCCACAATATTCCTGAACCCTGGTCCCTTTAAGCCAAAGCCCTGAATATATCCAGTTATTCCTGAACCTCTCTATGGCATGATGCCCTGAGATAGATTGGTAAGAGTGCTATCAGTATTTAGGTTGTGTGGCTAACACAGAAGAAATGGACTAATTCATCCCAATTTTCTCCCATAGCATTTTTATTAATCATTTTTGTATGCTTAGAGGCCCATCAATACCCTAAACCTTTGGAATAGATTCATCACACACCTGTATACACAGGTCATAACGAAGGCGACAGAGGTGTTTGCTACCCCAATTGTAGTAATCATTTCATAATATATATTTGTATTGAATAATCACATTGCAGACCTTAAATGTACACAGTGTGTTATATGTCAACTATATCTCACAAAAGCTGGGAAGAAAACAATTTGAATTCTCTTTGTGAAATAAGAGTGGAACTCAGTTCTTCATGTTCCTTTCAGTGGAGCTGTAATTATTGGTGAGCAGATATCTCCATTCCAGTTTTAAACAGAAGATTGCTGGAAAATAATAGTAGAGGAAGCTTATGATAATGTACTAATATATTAGGATAAACCTTCTGTTTCTCACAGTTTCCTGTCCAAATTGGTTCTACATATGGCACATCAGTAATTATGTTACAATGGTTTACTTAATTATATTTAAGGACCCTTTATTCCCATGATTTGAGTGTTCCTCTCTGGAATAAAATTTGATAGTGATTTCAGCTACTTCAGAATTTCAAAACAAAACATCCTTGGTCAAATATCTATGATGACTGCAATGGCCAAGTTCATACCAGAGAAATCCATGATTTCACTGAGAAAATGAGAAGCTGTTATTTGGCTGCTTGGGCTGTAAATGAAAGTAAAAGACATTCTCTTGGTGAGGCTGAGGAAAAGGGCAGCAGTATGAGAAAGGTGCCTTATCGCATGTTCTGTCCAGAGAGCGATTTAGGTAATCTGAGAATTGTATGAAATTAGAATAAAACATTCATCTAGCTACTCAGAATTAGGTCAGTGGTATAGATAGGATTCCCCCAGTGTCCTTATGTAGATTCATAAAATGTCTGGAAGACCTACATGATAATAATATTTTATTGAACTCTTATTTTTGTGCCAGGCCCCATGCTCAGCATATTTCTCACATGATTCACATGAATGTTCATTATGCTTATATAAAATAAGTAATGTTGTTGCTCCTTCTTTATTCCTTTCTATTTTTTTTTAACTGATGGGGAAACACCGAGGCTTAGAGTAGTTAAGAAACTTGTCCTAGGCCACATGTATCTTTAAGTTGCAGAGCTGGCCTTCAACCTAGGCTACAGGCTCAAAGCCCTTGCACTTCACCACCACTCCTTAATGCCTCTCTTCCTCTTTCTGATGCTAGGTGCTTACTGAACTATAGCTTGTGGTCTTATAGTTGAATGTGCAAATCCCATCCCGCTAGCTAAATTATAACTATGTTAAGAGCAGGACCTTTGCAGTTAACTTTTTTCAGTCTAGACCCCCTACTTTATAGGCTTCCCAGGTGACTCAGTGGTAAAGAATCTGTCTCCTAATGCAAGAGACTCAGGAGAGACACGTTCTATCCTTAGGTTGGGAAGATACCTTGGAGTAGGAAATGGCAACCCACTCTAATATTCTTGCCTGGAAAATTCCAGGGACAGAGGAGCCTAGCAGGCTACACTCCATGGGGTTCCAAAGTGTCAGACATGACTGAGTATACACACACCACCTACTTTATATACAGCAGACATTTAATTAATGCTTGCTAATTATGACATTATATGCATATTTAGGATTATATATAGTTTGCATACAAATAAGCTTATTGGACCCAAAATTGGATAACCTGGATTCAAAATTTGGTGTAGCTATTACATATTCTGCCTAGTATTACCTCTTTACATTTTTAAGATAAGACCCATGAACAAACAGTTTAAGTCAAAAATTGATATGAGAGTGTCCAAAATGCTTATACTGGGCATGGCCCCTTCTTGAACTGCAGAAACACAATCATAAAGTTCTTTTTCAATGGAAAAAGGTAGTAGAATTTCTGAATTGAAAGTATTACATTGATGGTTTATAATTAAAAAGATAGCACATTTAATTAGTTAAGACTAACAGAAAAAAGTGAGATATTCTCAGTTAGCAACAGTTTGTATGTGGTATCATCAGATTTAAAGGTAGTCTTAGTACATAATCTGTAGATGCTTCAAGTAGTTAGACAAGACTGCAACTGCTCTGAGGCAGGGAGGATAAGCCATGACTATTGGATCAAGAAATAGGCCATAAAAGACATTGAGTCTTGGATGTTGACCATGTTGTTGATTTAATAACTGCCATGACCTAATCTTTTTATATGTATAAAAAATCAAGATTTATGATAATTTGGAAGGGGTTAATCTGGACTGAAGCTTCCCTGGTGGCTCAGTGATAAAGAACCCACCTGGCAATGCAGGAAATGTGGGTTCAATCCCTGGGCTGGGAAGATCCCCTGGTGAAGAAAATGGCAACCCAGTCCAGTATTCTTACTTGGGAAATCCCATGGACAAAGGAGTGTGACGGGGCTACAGTCCTTGGGGTCAAAAAAGAGTCTGACAGGCCTCAGCAACTAAACACCACCACCAACAGTCTGGACTGTTACAGATTATTCTCTCATTTTTCTGTCTGTATCCTTGGAAACTTTTACTCAAAGAGATTCTTCAGTTTCTTTTTTAATCATGTACAGTGTCGGTATCTTTAGCTAATATGAAACGTTGGTTCTTTTAGCAGATTTTCTACTTAAAGTATCTATAGGTGTCCCTGAAGTATCTATAGATGTCCCCTGTCTGAAAAGCCAGCCATAAAGTGTAAATTTCTAAGTTGATGATTTCTTTTTCAAGTTTTTTTTTTTTTTTTTCAAATCTTCACAGCTGCTTTATTTGTAACAGCCAAACCAGAAACCACCCAAACATCCACTAACAGGTGAATGGATAAAAGAATAATTGTGGTATATCCATACAATGGACTAGTACTCAGCAATACCAATAACTGAGACATGCAATAATATGGCTTGATGTCAAACAAGTTACGGTTGGTGAAAAGTGCCAGAGTCCCCACTCTCCACAAAGTATATAATTCTGTTTATATGAAATTCTAGAATATGCTTGCTACTAAATGTGAATTGTGCACAAGGGGGGTTAGAAAGGACAAGGAGGAAAGGATTATAAAGGGACCCAAGGAATCTCTTGGCTGTGCTGATACCTCCATTATCTTGATGTGTGGTCTCATCAGTATATACATATGCTGAAACATAAAACGTTTTATTACACTTTACATACACGCTATTTATTTCATGTCATCATACCTCAACAAAGATGTTAAGAACTAAATATTCCCCACAAATATCCATATTTACCAACGTGAAGGTGAAGTCGCTCAGTAGTGTCCGACTCTTTGCGACCCCGTGGACTGTAACCTACTAGGCTCCTCTGTCCATGGGATTCTCCAGGCAAGAATACTGGAGTGGATTGCCATTTCCTTCTCCTCAAGTTTTTTTTTTTGATTCCTGTATTTTATGTCTGTTCAGTTCAGTCACTCAGTCGTGTCCGACTCTTTGCAACCCCATGAACCGCAGCACACCAGGCCTCCCTGTCCATCACCAACTCTTGGAGCTCACCCAAACCTGTGTCCATTGAGTTGGTGATGCCATCCAACCATCTCACCCGCTGTCGACCTGTTCTCCTCTGAGCCCATTTTATATGGGAAGACAATGTTCCCTTTATTTTGGCTATTTAAGTACTGAGAGTATTGTTTGAAATTTTCCTGAAGTCTGTTTTTAAAGTTTCGTATTGATTCATCCTTGTTTTGTTCACAATTTTTAATCGATGTCCAGTTCATCTCAGAGAAGGTCTGAAATGGCCTTGCATTGTGTTTTTCTATATTTCTTGCCCTTGAAAGGCTATTAAAATTTTTATTCTTATTTTTTTTATGATGAGCTGGGACATTTAAATGCTCTCCTGGTCTTTTTATTGCTTTTAACCGATTTTTTCTAACCTAACAATTTTTTTCCAACCTAACAAGAGGGACTAATAATTAAGTGAACTTAGTTGGAAAATAACTGATAATTCAGGATACTAAGCAACAGGATCCTGAATTCTGCAGCAAATTTCTGTCTTCCTGTGCTAAAAGAAATTCCTTATAACCAAGGCCAGTGTTTAAATTCAACTTCTATACAACAATCTTCAGATATAGTAGTTTTAAGCAGTTGGGGCAATATGACTACTTCTTTCCTGCAAAAATCACTAAGGAAATGGTTCAGGAGGTCAGAGGAAGAAAAAGAAGGTATTGAAGGAGTGAAGTGATTGGTGAAGTGATTGGTGATCTGCTCAGATCTCTCTCTGAGCAGAGAGAGATACACTGTCAGTAGGGTAAATTTCAGAAGGTTAGAGAGTGAAATTGAGTCTTCCGGAGTCAGCAGTTTGTTTTGAGGCCTCAGTTTACAAATGAAAGAAGCTAACTAATGAGTGTTTTTTATTTTATCTTCATTTTTATAGAACGTCTTATCTTTATTATTTGTTTTGACATGTCCGAAACTTAACACAATGTTATTCTAAATTTTTAAGGTAATTTATTATTGTAAATGCAAATATTAGGATTGTAATGCAGTACAAATAGGAAGCAGAAATTCTTCCAGGAGAAGATTGTAGCCTTGATATACACAAGCCTGTAACAAACAAGTTGCTCAAATTGTGTGCACCTGGGTCCTCAAGCAAGTGTTAGAACAGTGCTGCTGCTGCTGCTGCTAAGTGCTACGTACATTCAATAATCTGATAGTCATTGATCCTACATTATGGACTACACAAAGTAGTTTGCAAATTGATAAGAATGAGAATGGCCTCTAAGTGTTGTAGAGAACCCAAGGCAAAATTTGACTGACTACTTTTGCATAAATTTGTTGCTGGTTTAACAGACCTCCAACCGTTAGTTTTTGGGGCATCCTGATTAATCTGGTTACTACTTAAGACAGGTCTTTGCCTCTGTTCTTTATAAAGCACTTCCTTATACATTCAGTGACATAAGACAATTCAAGATAAAATACAAAACAATACTTGGTATGAATTTTCAAACGAAGGAAAAGCAGCAAAAAAAAAAAAAACCCACAGATTAATGGCAAAAATATTTACTGAATAATATACCTCTAAAAACAAAAGTTCTAATAACATTATACAAAAGTTAGGTATAATTTTTTATTCAATGAGTACACTTACCAAAAAAAAAAAAAAGGTTGAGTTACCCTTTACAGAGACATAGAACTAATGACCCATATAAAGACCCACTGAGTCTAGGATAACAAATTAATTCTAGGATAACAAATTAATCAGCAGCAAGAGCTCAGTAAAACAAATTAGAACTCAGATTTTATCATTGTTGAGGCAGATTCACCTCTAAGTAAATTTCAAGGACAGATGGAATTTGGGAACAGGGGACATGGGAAGTACACATGTTAACCTGAGGTTCATAGGGAATACTGCCCAGTGAGGGCATTCAGAACTATCTCAGTAGGACTTCAGAATTGTTGGAGATGAGACCTTCACTCAAAACCTGATACCAAAACCAGAGCTGAGTTTATTGGTTAATTTAGGAAAAGAGTTATACTTGGGAGTTTCATTGAGCAAAACAAATGATTATTATGTAGAGTTGGGGGCTTTGTCCTGGATTTTCATGGTTTACAGAGACAAGAATGGGTTGACATCAGTTTTTTAATTATTATTTTGTTGTTGAATACAGAAGCATGTTTTGTGTCTGGTTACAGAGGTTAGCAATGGGTTGACATAGCCTCAGTTAGTTTTCTGAGGTGATTCTTCTACTTGACTGACTTTTAAAGTATGAAGCTGTCACTGGTTGGCTTTCAGTGGGCTGTTGGTTGAAGTGAGGTGTTACTTACTTAGAAGGGTTTAAAATGAGTTCCAGTGTTTACTTACTACCTGAAGCTGAAATTAAAACTGAAATTGATTGATTAAATAGGTTAAACCAGTTCAGGTATTCACTGGCTACATGACTCTAGAACAGTTTTTTCCTGGGAGTTTGGGAGTGTTTTCATGTATTAATAATGGATGTGCACATAAATTTAGCATTATAATTCAGATAACATTTTTTCATGTAAGCCTTTTTATACTGATGTAATACATGTATTGATACACTCCACACATTTGTAATATTAATAGCTATGTAATATATTAATATGCCATAATGTACCATTCCCAATTGTTGAGCATTTGAATTTTTTTCCATTTTTCACTAATAGTGGTGCTGTAGCATTCCTTTTGAATGGTCTTCAAAGGAAAATAAACAAAAGTTACAATGTTTTTCATAATTTTCATCCTATGATCACTTGAAGGATATGCAAAGTATAGGTCCATCATTTTCCTTAGTTGCCTGGATTTAATTTATTTTTTAAAAGTATGACTTCAGATATTTTTATCTGAGAAAGTTAGAGTAATCTGTATTCTTGACTTTTTAAATCTCTACCTATATGTATGAACAAATCAAAATTCAGCAGTGTGGAACAATGGATGGATTTTGAAATAAGGACTGAAATTGATAGCATTCCGTACAGGATAAATGTAAAGCATATGAATTATTTGGGGAGGGGATGGGGACAGTGGGTGTACTGTAGCTGGCTTATACCACTTTGAGAGCTAACTAGTAAATATTCAGGAGTTACATAAGCCAGTTATTAAACTGTTAGTAGCTTGAAATCAGCCATGGTAGGCACATTTGCACAGCAGAAATTGTCAAATGCCACAAATCAGGCATGTTGTTGTTTTTGGAGAGCCAGTTTATACCAGCACAACACTGGATGGGAGCATTAGGGAAGCAACTTAGAATTTGACACTAGAGGTAGGTAGAATATAGAGTACTTATTTAAGAAAATAAGACTTCATCTTTGATCCTATTCTACACATGGTCCTCATTTGGTTGACTTGGGAAGATGCCCAGTGAAAAAGACCAAGAAAAGAGACTAAACTCTTCCAAGAAAAATGCAAAATATAGCCAAATCCACATAGTTGGTTTCATTTATCCTGATTCATGAACCTCTATTTTGCAAAAGTTGCTTCTTATCTATCCTTTATTTTCAAAGTGCATGTTTTAGGTAGAAATGTTCTAAATACAAATTATCATATTTTGACAAAAATGTTGACAAGAATGAACATCTATCTAAAGATAGTGGACTATTTAAAGATAGTGTATATGGATATTTTTAAATGCTATGCTCCACAAGAATCCTTTCCCCACAAGAATCTACAGAACACACACACACACACACACACACAGGGGCGAGGGGGGTTTACATTGTAATGAAATAAGAAACATCCATAATTCTAACTAAGACGTGTCCCTGTTTAAGGAAAGATGTGAGCTAAGGATTTTATATCCAGCAAAATTGACTTTCACTTATCAAGGGCACAAAATGTTATTAGCATGTAAGAATACAAAGAATGTTGTTCCCGTGAGTCCTTAACGAGAAATCTCCTGAAGAATGAGCTTCAGTTAAGCAAAGGAGAAATAATCATATACTATGTGCCTCCTTATAAAAGAACACTCTGCTTCATAGAGTCTTGCCAAAAAGTAAAACCAGAGTCAGATCAAGACTCTGTATCCAGCTGCCAATTTGTAGGAAATTCAGAGGATGAAAGAACATGTTGAACTGCCCTGTGACTCTGCAGTCAGCAAGGTTCAGGTTATGGAGATCTCTCCAGGTCAGATTCGTAGGTTCTTCAACAGATAAACTGTAAAGGGAAAGAAAGGATGGAAAAGCTTAAAAGAGAGTTAAAAGCGATATCAATTTTAATGGGCAAGACTAAAAGGCTCAATTAGAAGCCCAGAGATGTAAATGCTTAGACTCTTAAAGATAGCTAATTTCACTAAAATATTCTAATTTTTCCCTCAAGTTCCTGCATTTTTCCAGATACTAAAATTGAAGTATAACTTAATCTAACTTATAAAAGAATGGTTTAATGTGTCAGATTGTGAACTATGTGTTCTATACCTAATTTTGAGGCAGTGCAGCAGGAATTTTCCCAAGTTTAAATGCCACCTCTGCCACTCTGGCCTTGTGGCTTTGGGAAAATTACCTGATTAACATCAGGTTGGGGGGCGGGTGAAGGTGATTTTTATATATCTCTTTTAAGACTAATAATAAATTATAACTTCTCCTGGGGCAGCAGTGCATGAAATACATCGTGTGTGATACTGGTATTGTGCTTGACTTACAATAGGCACTTGATAAAGGAAAGCTTCTCTTACCTTGGTTGCAATAGGTATGGAGGGGGGCCCAAGAATTCTGTACTTTTAAAAGCCTCTCAAATGATTCTAATGATTGTTCTAATTTGGGGAGCACAGTCCCTGATAAAAATCCTTCGGATATAAACAAATACTCAGCTTCAGGGATGTTTATCAATGCATTTCTTAGAATAGTACTTAGAAAAACTGGAAAACGTCTAGGAGAATGCAAAATAAGTTAGGTCTACCCATGTGCTAAAATACTATGTGGCCATGAACATCAAATCAAGTAGCTAACATAGCATTTTGTACCAGGTACTGTTTGAAATGTCTTCTGTATAACTATTTCATTTAGTAGTCCTGTGAGGCTGGCTCCATTATTATCTCTATTTAACAGATGAAGAAATATGATATTATAAATAACAAGTTGTGAAGCTGAAATATTTCTAAACTATTAGCAATAAAAAACATTTTTACAATAAAAATTTTGGCCTTGTTAGAGGAGATACTGAATTAGCTTTCTAACAGAAAATATTTCAAAATTGTCATGTGAAGAAGTGATCAAAAAAAACAAGTGATCAAAGCATTTGCAGTCAAAAAGTGGGAGAAAAAAGTATTACAAAGGTATGTTAGTTATTTTTCTGGATTGTTACAAATGTGTTTGTGGTGTCAGTGCTTTAAAATTTGTAATTTATTATTTTTCTCATTGTAAATAAATATCAATGTTTTAGCCCATTTTTATACCTTTTTCCTATTGAGCTCTCTCCCCTGCACAGATTGTGTAACTTTCAGGCCCCACAAAACCTAGATTCCCACCCCTCTGCCTACCAGGTATGCATGATGAGAACCCCCAAAGAAGAGAAGGGGTCAGATGTAATAGAGGAAAAATATTTAGACAGATGGAAGGAGAAAACTTTCTTCAAATAAAACTTTAATCTTCATAAAAAGCTTCCTGAAAACTGACAGAGATGCCTCAGATTGGCTGAATGGCACTATGTAACTTAGTGATTTTGGGGGCAGCTTTCTATTCACATTCAATGGAAACAGGTAGGGTGATCTCAGAGAGGAGTGAATGCTCAGAAACAACTTTCCTAGGTTTTATGTTTGCTTTTTAATTCCTTTATGTGGAGAAGAACCTATTCAGATGGCAATAATATCATTTAATATATTTCAGTAAAGAACAGATGGAGGCACTTTAGAGTTCCTTTATCAATCTTTTGTTCTTATTGTCTCTTAGAGTCTGATATTTCTTGTTCGAGACTGGAGCTTCCCGTACGAATTTTCATATGGATCTGACGGTGGCTCCAAATTCTTGGAAAAACGCCTCAAGGTTCGTTAGCTGTCTAGATGCATGAAATTTCCCCAACAGTGATCTAAAATTATTTTTGTTGAGTGACTTCTTGAATAGATACTCAATACCCACAACCTCATTTGACCTTCATAGTATCTCTGTGAACAAACTAAGAGTGATACTTAATAAAATGTCAATTACAATTTTAAATACTATCGATAATTATGATTCAGAAAAAGAGTTCTTTTGTAGCTATCTATAAAACAACAATTTATTCCTAAAGATAAAATCTTTAATTTGAAGAGTTAAATCAGTTGAAGATTGACAGTACAAATATCTGGATTCATGTTTTAGCAGAGGCTTAAAGTCAATTTAAGAAAATATTTAAGTTTTAAGATCCCCAAAGTCAATCTTAGGACATCTTGCTAGTAGTTCACAGAATGTGATATTAGGAGGAGGCTATTAACTGTCTGTGTTGTGATAGTTCAATAGTTGAACAGATATCCAAAAAAAAAACCTAATGAGTAATCAGAAAAAAAATGGAGATTAAAAAAAGAACTCTTGATAATCAGGATCTCTAAGCTTACTTTTTTAGCCTATGGTTATTTTTTAGGATAATTTGTACTATTAACTGTCTAATACATAGGGAAAAAGGAGGCAGTTTAGCTTGTATGTAAATACCCAACTATCCAGATGTCTTTCTAGAATTTAAATGTATACCTACCAAGTGACAAGAGGCTGTCTTTGAGTACCTCCTGAAAAGAAGGTAGGAATATCTTATGATCTATTCATGTCTTTGTGAGTACTTTGAATTAAAATTTGAGTTTGTAGGAACTAGCTGGAGTAAAATCCCACGAATTTGCACTAAAAAATGGGAAGGCTCTTCTGAGTAAGAGTAGACATTTGTTAACTATTGTTAACTATAATGCCGTGTGTATACTAGACTTAAATGTGGCCAGGTGGCAAATGGACCCAAACCCTTTAGTTTCGGCCCTGTCATGTCATTTTTTACCATTGTGACCAGACATAGCAAATAGAAATGCCACAGAATTCTTTTCGAGTTCAATTTGTGTTGAAAGTCATTTAAACTTCAGAATGATTTACTACAGGTCTCAGGGAACCAGCATGAAGAACTCCAGAATGTTCGAAAACACATCCATTCCTGTTTCACCAAAATTTCCTGTTTTCTGCTACCTCATCCTGGCCTAAAAGTAGCTACGAATCCAAACTTTGATGGAAAACTGAAAGGTCTGTCTGTCTTTTACTGAATGTGTTTATGTCCCTAAGTCTGATTTTATCCACTGGGCTTATAGCTGCTAGTTTAGTTTGTTCACTGATCTGGGTGTGCTGATTAGAAATTGTAAGGGGGATTGAGAATCCCCAGCTCATGCTAGAGCACCTCCTTGATCTGTGGGGTTCTATGGGTGCCAAATATGTACACAGAGAAAATAGACTAAATCCTGCACTCACCTGGGGGCAGTAACCCTCACCCTTTCTCACAGGTTCCTGCTCACCTCTGCATTGAGAAATGCTCCTTAATATCTTCCTTTTATATTTTCCTTATTTATATTAAAGGGAAAATAGAAGTCTATATCATTGGATTATTTGTATTGTTATATAATTAGAGATAGAAAAAAATATTGCAGAATACTGAAGTGAAGCTCTTTCAAACTGCTGCTGAAAAATTTAATTATCAATCATTAAAAACTTCACTAATAATGAAAGCATCTTCTGGATGAGGACTAGTTTCTTAAAAAACTAAAAGCCCCAGAGTGTTTTTCAAAGTAATAGTATGTAATCATCTCTTAAACAGAGAGATATGACTAATGTTTTAAGATTCCAAAGCAATTCAAATTGTCTAAAAAAAGAGGGAAGCAGGGCAGCAGGAGGTGGAGGCAGGAGTCTGCAGAAGCTAATCCTTCCTAATAATCATTAGGTCTTTAGATATTTGCTTTGCACTTAATCCAAGGTAGTATTGATCTCACATGGCCTCAGTGTGCAACGGTTTAGAGTGGGGCTTGGGTTCCCAGCCAGAGACTGGGCTGGATTGCGGTGGTGAAAGCACCAGATCCTAGCCACTAGACCAGTGCTCAGTGACAAGGGCCCTGGCCCTTTGGCTTTGCAGAAAAGAATTCCCACAAAGATGGAACATAGTGAAACAAGGAAAGTATTTATTAAGAGGGGAAAAAAAGTACAGTATATGTGGATGGACACATAAGCAGACTCAGAGGGAGAGTCCCTGAGTTGCACCCTCATGGCAATTTGAATTACTTTTATGGGCGTTTCTTCCAAGTTTCCTTTGGCCAGTCATTTTGATTTGCCTAGTTCACAGTCCATCTTTGGTGTACCTCAGGATCCTTCCATGTGTGCACACGCATCTCTTAGCCAAGATGGATCCTACTGCAGAGGCATCTGGGTAGAGCATCCCTTGACCTTGCTCCTCCTTTCGCCTGCAATTAGCCTCTTCTGCACATGTATGTTCAGGGAGGTCTCCTGACTTCGCAAACAAAAAATACCTGGTCTGGGCAAGGCCCAACCTCCTCCCTTAATTGTCCTGCCGTTCCTGACTTTGAGTTTCCATCAGTAGGGAATGAATCTCCAATTGCTTTATCAATAACCTCAGATATGCAGATGACACCACTCTTATGGCAGAAAGTGAAGAGGAGCTAAAAAGCCTCTTGATGAAAGTGAAAGAGGAGAGTGAAAAAGTTGGCTTAAAGCTCAACATTCAGAAAATGAAGATCATGGCATCCGGTCCCATCACTTCATGGGAAATAGATGGGGAAACAGTAGAAACAGTGTCAGACTTTATTTTTGGGGGCTCCAAAATCACTGCAGATGGTGACTGCAGCCATGAAATTAAAAGACGCTTACTCCTTGGAAGAAAAGTTATGACCAACCTAGATAGTATATTCAAAAGCAGAGACATTACTTTGCTGACTAAGGTCCATCTAGTCAAGGCTATGGTTTTTCCTGTGGTCATGTATGGATGTGAGAGTTGGACTGTGAAGAAGGCTGAGCGCCGAAAAATTGATGCTTTTGAACTGTGGTGTTGGAGAAGACTCTTGAGAGTCCCTTGGACTGCAAGGAGATCCAACCAGTCCACTCTGAAGGAGATCAGCCCTGGGATTTCTTTGGAAGGAATGATGCTAAAGCTGAAGCTCCAGTACTTTGGCCACCTCATGCGAAGAGTTGACTCACTGGAAAAGACTCTGATGCTGGGAGGGATTGGGGGCAGGAGGAGAAGGGGACGACCGAGGATGAGATGGCTGGATGGCATCACTGACTTGATGGACGTGAGTCTGAGTGAACTCCAGGAGATGGTGATGGACAGGGAGGCCTGGCGTGCTGCGATTCATGGGGTCCCAAAGAGTCGGACACAACTGAGCTACTGAACTTAACTGAACTGGGGGTGTCTATTTACCTCCTGCTGCTGCTGCTGCTAATTCGCTTCAGTTGTGTCTGACTCTGTGCGACCCCATAGACGGCAGCCCACCAGGCTCCCTGGTCCCTGGGATTCTCCAGGCAAGAGTACTGGAGTGGGGTGCCATAGCCTTCTCCAATCTACCTCCTGAGGTAGTACAAAGGTACCTCCTGAGGTAATACAAAGACATTCCTGACTTTTTTATTTGTAAGCCTAGCATTAAGTACACCACTAAATTCAAACGTGCTTAATTTACTTTGGCCTTTCTGCATTGTGCCAGGGGTAATGAGACAGTGGCATAACAAGCCTTGCAGCACAGCTGTTCTCAAAGGACTTTAAGATTACTTTTAAAAATGACAGCTGAACAACTTGTGTTCAGTTTTGTGGAACTGGCAAGTTCAAAAAGCAAACCAGGTTTTTTTCCCCATGTATCCATAGTGTTTTCTCTCAGATACCTTTTATTTTACCATTGCAGTTAATATCATAAATAGAATCCCAAATTTATCAATCATCAGCAATTGGTTTTATACATGTTTTAAATTGTCTTTTCATTATACAACAGCAAGACAACTGTAGGCAGGCACATATTAATGCATGGATTCCAAGATCGTATAATTTCACTGTCACTTATGAATTCCAACCCACCAGTGAGCACAGACCTCTTAATACTGTGCAGTGACCTAATGGCTTCAATGTGTTTTGAATAAATTACATAAAGAGAGGGCTCCCACAAGGCCTTTCTTTCTTCTCTGGGGTTGGAGAGCCATAAGCAGGCAGAGCAGGAGCAGGCCTTCAACAACAGTCCTTTATTGGGACAAAAAAGTACCCTGCCTTGTTCCTTTCCTGTAGTATACAGCTACAGTTCTTAAATTAACAGATACATTTTGCAATGAAAGAATTCAGGGAAAGAGTTTAAGATAAACCATGTGGATACAAATCACAGTTTTAAATAGATTTGTTCCTCATCAAATTTTACTCATAATCTAAACATATATTGACTCAACAGTTGGTTTACAGTTAACCATGAGTTGCAAGTTTACCAAAGTGGCTAGCTTGAGGGAAAGAGAAATGAAAGGCGGCTTCAGTTGCCTGTCAAAGTTCCATTTTAATGAGGCTTTACAAGACTACTGCTAAATCCCTCTGTGCACCAAAATGTTCTTGTTTGCCTCAGTGTTTCCTTGGGCAGTTTTGAGTCTGCTGTCTACATCAGTTTTTCATCCCATGCTGAATCTTATAATATGGTGTTACTTCTATCCAGAACGTCTTGTCTTCTGGCCAGGCTATTCTCCAGAGGGCTGTCATCTGCGTGGTTGCTTCCAGGGGAAAAACATCTTTGAATAAACAATTGTGCAGAAATTATTTGATGATAGTTTCTCACATACTCTTTCGATACACTTATAGAAATAATTTTCTAACTCAGTTATCAGAGAATGCAGTCGCACCCTACTCCAGTACTCTTGCCTGGAAAATCCATGGATGGAGGAGCCTGGTGGGCTGCAGTCCATGGGGTCGTTAAGATTCAGACATGACTGAGCGACTTCACTTTCACTTTTCACTTTGATGCATTGGAGAAGGAAATGGCAACCCACTCCAGTGTTCTTGCCTGGAGAATCCCAGGGATGGCGGAGCCTGGTGGGCTGCAGTCCATGGGGTCGCACAGAGTTGGACATGACTGAAGCAACATAGCAGCAGTAATTGTTATAATTATTTTTTGTTCATGGTCCCTCACATTATCAAAATTGTTATCCTATCTTACTATTTCCAGTTTTATTTAAAACTTATACTACTATGATTATATTTAATTGCTATTAGTTGAATCACTTCCCACTTAGGAAATCAAAAGGACCAAAAGCACTGAATCACATTCATCCGTGATGCTTTCGACCAGTTCTTACCAATGCCTACTGGATATGGCCCCGCATATAGCAGATCCAATCTCGTAATTAACAAGGAGTTAGCCTTCTTCTGAGGTGGTTCTGTGTTATAATACCGCCTGGAGAATGACCAGGTAACCACAGCATAGATTGGGGAGCTGCTTCCTTCACAGCTCTAGCTAGACTTCAGAAAGCATAGCCAGACCCCAGTGCAAGGTTATTATTTTTAAAGATGTATTTCTCATGACTTGTCAGAGTCAAATGATCCTGAGAAAATACCTTCCTTGGTTAGTTTCCACAGCAGCTCTACACCATAGGTGCTTCTGCCATGTGGTATTCTTATAAAGCATGTATCGTGTCCTCAATTGTTACAGAAAACTTCTTTGACCTAGATCCTGAATTCCTAACAAGGTTTTAGTCTTGTGACAAAAATTCTGGAAGAAATGATGAAAACAGAAATCATCATGAATAATCATCCACCCACACATATTATTGAACACTTGCGGTGAGTCAAGACTGATGAGCACACCTCCGCAAATTGATCTGAACTGGTCTGCAGATGTTCTGGGTCATGTATTTACTTTTCTTCCACTAATATTGTTAGCAAGAGCTCCCACTTGTGTATGTCACGAATATATTGTTCGTATTTTCTGAATCCAAAACTGGAATGCCTGGCTTTGGTGAGAACAAAGTTATATGGCTAATGCTATTGTCAGAACACATTTTTTTGTCCAAATGTGTGATACTGTGCTGGTTACTTTGATAATTAATACACTTGGTGCCAGAGTGTGTATCTTATTCCATTACAGTTTTACAAGGAAATTTAGGGAGGAATGGAGTTTGCATGTTTTGAAAGTGACTTTACAGTGGTTTTAGAAGGAGAAACCTTTTTTGTTCTATACAGATATTCTGGAAGAATTCATATATTCTAGATATATAGCAATATTCTACTAATGTTGAAAAAAGCATAATATCGTATAGTAAAAAAAGAAACCCATTAGCATCAGTGAATACAGATAAATAACAGGCAATAAAACACGACAAAGGAAACATGATAATATAATACAAATACCAGTATTTCAGTGAAAATTGGTAACTAAGAAGCAAACCACCATAATAAATACGTCTGAATAAACCTTTAATAATACGGAGCACATGCATGCATGCTAAGTCACTTCAGTCATGTCCGACTCTGAGCGACCCCATAGACGGCAGCCCACCAGGCTCCTCTGTCCCTGAGATTCTCCAGGCAAGAACACTGGAGTGGGTCGCCATTTCCTTCTCCAATGCATGCATGCATGCATGCTAAGTCGCTTCAGTTGTGTCTGACTCTGTGCGACCCTTTTGTCAAGCCCACCAGGCTTCTCTGTCCACAGGCTTCTCTAGGCAAGAATACTGGAGTGGGTTGCCATTTCCGTCTCCAAATACAGAGCACAGTTATCAGTAAAAACTGGTACAATGCAAACAAAAAAATAAATTTGAATAAACTCCTGTCCAAGTCCTCATAAAATATGGACACAGATTTCAAAGCTGTACAAAACATGAAGGAAAATATGTTGGAAGAATTTCCAACATCATGTTCATACATGTCATAAACAGTAAGCAAAAGAAAAGAACCATAAATTCTTATGTAAACTGATATTTCAGTAACAAACAGGGGACATGCAAAATGCAGTCATAAGGTTTGAATCTTTATCCTTAACACCTTAGAAATCACCAATCCCAAAGCCTAAAAACTCAGTGACTCTGCTGAAATTCAGGTTTTTAAAAATCATGGTATCTTTGCTTAGATACCAAGTCTCTGGATATACCAAGTCTCTGCTTTTTATGTATGATTATAAAAATTATTGCTGTGTTCAAAAGACTCCTCTGAATATCTGTTTTCTGTGTTACTTTGCTAAATTTGTAATACTAAGCTTGAACCTAATACTATAAAATGGGTTATGTGTAATCAGTTCAGTTCAGTCACTCAGTCGTGTCTGACTCTTTGCGACCCCATGAACTGCAGCACGCCAGGCCTCCCTGTCCATCACCAACTGCCAGAGTCTACCCAAACCCATGTCCATTGAGTCAGTGATGCCATCCAACCATCTCATCCTCTGTCGTCCCCTTCTCCTGTCTTCAATCTTTCCTAGCATCAAGGTCTTTTCCAGTGAGTCAGTTCTTCACATCAGGTGGCCAAAGTATTGGAGTTTCAGCTTCAGCATCAGTCCTTCCAATGAACACCCAGGACTGATCTCCTTTAGGATGGACTGGTTGGATCTCCTTGGAGTCCAAGGGACTCTCAAGAGTCTTCTCCAACACACAGTTCAAAAGCATCAGTTCTTCGGCGCCCAGCTTTCCTTATAGTCCAACTCTCACATCCATACATGACTACTGGAAAAACCATAGCCTTGACTAGATGGACCTTTGTGGCAAACTAATGTCTCTGCTTTTTAATATGCTATGTAGGTTGGTCATAACTTTCCTTCCAAGGAATAAGCGTCTTTTAATTTCATGGCTGCAGTTACCATTAGTTGTACTAAATAACTCAGACTACTTGATCAGCTAGCTAAAAGGCCTCCATTGCTTTTCTTACAGTTTTATTTTGTGTTGTTGAGTTTCACTACTAGAGGAAGCCCTAATTTCACTTCTTTTTGAACTTGAGTACTAGCTAACACACCTTACACAGTTCTATACATTTTTCATAAGACTGGCACAGTAAACACAGAAAACTTTTGGATATACTTTCTGGAGGGAATACATTTTATAAGGCAGTAATATCTGCCCTTCTTCCATTTATAACTCTCTCTGTATAAAACCATGAACAAGACTTAAAGGCATCAGAATGCATGACATGGTTATGTGAATGGGGTGTGAAACATATGTGTATCATTTAATATCAAGAAAGCTATTTTATAGGTGAAAGACAAAATAAATATGTAATTGGAGTGGCGATGAGAAAGACTAGCAATAGGAGTTGGGCAAGGAGTATAATTCACCCTGAGAAAAGTGGGTTTCAGGAGTAATTTAGATGATCAGAAGGTGAGTGATAGCTTTATCACTAGGGAAAAAATAGAGGTAGTTACTGGATGTTTTATGGTATTCCATGAAAGACTTTAACAATTTTAAAATAATGGTGAATTTTCTTCTACTTTAGAAATAGATGTTGAATTCATCAAAAACTTGAAAATCCTCATCCCTTGGCTGCTTAGTCCTGAGAGCCTAGACATTAAAGAGATCAATGGGAACAAAATCACCTGCCGAGGTCTGGTAGAGTACTTCAAGGTATCATTCTCATTTCTAGAGTACTTGCGAGTATTTAGACTTGACGTGCTTGGGAATGCAGTTCCTACCTATAACAACAGAAAATTATAGACTCTGTAATATGGGGGGCAAAGGTATGAGGAATATGTACAAATGATTTAAAAAATTTATTAGACTCCCAAGAGGAGCTTGCTTTCTGAAATTATTTTTTGAGAAAACTCCCTGAGGTAACTTTACTGTCACCTTTTATCTTGAGGGAAATTATTTCAAAACAGAAATGTATCTAGGAGTTGGAAAAGTCTTGCTTTTCTTTACGGGGAGGAGGTGTTTCCCAGGATCACATAGTCTTCACTTATGACCTATGCTGAATTTTACCTTCATTCTCAAGATTTTCCCTAATGGGTTATACTTTGCCTTCCTACTGGAGAAAATTCTTCCACTTTTCCTGCTTTTTGCACCAGGAGCCAATTTGAAATGGAAATATTTTAAATTTGCATTTACCTGTTTACCTCAGATAGCCCCAAACACATTTTTTAAACCAATGCACATATAGTGGATTTCAGTTATCAATCTGATTTTTGGATTGATGCTCCAAGGGCTAAAATAAGAATTTTTTAAATTGATGTTTTGTCATTTCAAATGTGGTTGTGTACCTTCTTCATGATTGTTTATCTTCACCACTCTCAGCAAAAAGTGACAGGTTGTCTAAGATTGGAATTCTTGCTGTGCATAAAACACAATGGAGGAGCATAGGATTTTAGTAGGAGACTCAGGGCCCTTGAACAAATCTGTTCCATAAAGCTTGAGGCAGCAGCAGGTACATATTCCTGTGGGTAACTGAAAATGTTACTCCTAGCAGAGGGATCTGAGAAAGTTTTAAAGGAGGTGAGGTAGGTAAGCCTTTGTGAAGACTGAGATTGGCAAATGTGTACAAAGGGCTTTTCAGGAAAAGGGAACAAGAACTAATAAGAAAGAGGGAATTAAAAGTATGAGAAAGATAATAGTTCCTGAAACTAAGATCTAATTTTTTTGAACTGTCAAGGCCTTAGACCTCAGAATACAATTTAACATAGATATTGAATGGAATTACTTGAACATGAGTCTTTTTTCTTTCCTACTTTTTAGGCTTATATAAAGATCTATCAAGGTGAAGAATTACCACATCCCAAATCCATGTTACAGGTATTTATTCATCAAGAGTCTTGACATTCTAAAACATTGTCACTGAAGCTAAGTTAAAGATATGCTCGATCTGGCTGTCAGAAATCACCATATAAAAATAATGGGTGGAGTGATAGATTATTTTTCTAATAATGACTCACTTGTGCAAGTGATTCATCTAATCACTTTCAGATACACATATAGCAACCTCACTTGTGCTGAGATACAAGAGAGTCTTCATTCTCTTTGTACTAAATTTGTTTAGAAAAGACTCATACTGTGGTTTAGATTCATATGTGTGACAAGAAAAGCAGGTCCAGGTTTTAAACAAGTGGCCTCTACAAACAAACATTCAAGAAAGGAAAAACCTGCTTTTTCCATACTTTTTTTAAAAATTTCTGAATCTTAATGCCTCCTTTATGTTATCAGTGATACACTATTCTATCAGTAGTAATCTTTAAAGTTGACATAGTTTTATGTATGAGTACATGTGTGCAAAGTTGCTTCAGTCATGCCCAACTCTGTATGACCCTATAGACTGCAGCCTGCCAGGCTCCTCTGTCCATGAGATTCTCCAGGCAAGAATACCAGAATGGGTTACTATGCCCTCCCCAAGGGGATCTTCCTGACCCAGGGATCAGACCTGTGTTTCTTATGTCTACCTGCACTGGCAGGCAGGTTCTTTACCACTAGTGCTGCCTGGAAAGCCCATTAGTATATATAAAATGTATTTATTATTTCCTGTGTGTCTGGATTTATAGTTCACACACACACACACACATTTGGTGAAAGGCTTAAAAATGTTTTTAGATGAATAATCTTCCAAATGAAAGTTCATTTTCAAACTATGGTTTATTGAGTAAGCTATATTTTATACATTTTGAAATTTTAATTTTACTAATTTAAAAGATACAGAAGTATTTCAGCACATTTTAAATTATCTGATGACCTTGAGTTTTTGCATGTTTCTTGCACGTTGTGTGTATATATGTGGAAGTCTAATAAATATGAATTCCATTTTACATCATACTTTGTACTTTGTCCAAAGGCCACAGCAGAAGCTAATAATTTAGCAGCCGTGGCAACTGCCAAGGATACATACAATAAAAAAATGGAAGAGGTAAGAATATTTTAAATCACATTTTAAATAAAATCAGTATTTCTTCCATGAACTCATTCTTTTCTTCTTTCACGTTACACTGTATACACATGCAGAAGTGGCTCTGACTTAAAGCTTTCTCAGCCTGTGTGTATCACATTTCTTTTTATTGTATTCCTGAAGTATTTTAAAAACAAATCAAGAGAACATGACATATGCAAAATTTAAATGTATTTTAAATGAATTCTCTCTATAACATACTTCTGTTTAAAGTTCACATTGTGGGGGTAGAGGAATACAGATTTTTCCACTATTTATAAGATCTAAAGTAGCTAAAGTAACATGCTACCCTCTCTACTATACCTCCCCATATTCCATAAGTCCAATTTCTCTCTTAAGTATAAAAAGCTGTTAGAAAAAAATAAACCACAAGGGCCAACATTTCTAAGTACTATATTTCCTCTTTTTACTAGTAACATTTTAAATTAGGATACATCTACTGATTATTGTGTATATCTATTAATGTGATGAGTTTTCTTTCCACTGAAAATGTTATAAAATCAAAATTGTACCCCAAATTGGTAGAGCCTTGGAATCAAGGGAAATATAGTATATGGTCTGGTGTTTATGACATAATTAAAGGGGAAATGGAGTGAGAGTCTCCTATGTATATTTAAATCTCAACTGTAGTTAATGGTATGGGTAATTGAGATTTCCCTTGTAACTTTTGAAAAAAAGTTGAAAAAGTGGTCCATGAACATTTAACATGTTGCCATTTAGTCTCTTGAAGAAAATACTGAATGGACTCCAAACAAAAATCAGTGAAACCTTTTCACCTTGAGGAAATTGGACTAAGTAATGGATATTCCAATCTGTATCAAAAAGAGAATAAAAATTAAGGCTTTAATATGTCACCTATAAAGTTACCAGTCCCACTTATAGTCTCCCCTGAAAGAAATGAGAGTGTGGAAAGATGTGGGTTGACAAAATAAAATGTAGGCTTCTTCTGTTATTAATTTGTTCTAACAGATTCAGCTAGCTAAGTGCAAAATTGTGATACAGTTGCTAGTTTTACAGTACACTGCATAAATAATACTTCCTATTCGATACAGATCTGTGGCGGTGACAAACCATTTCTGGCCCCTAATGACCTGCAGACCAAACATCTGGAGCTTAAGGAAGAATCTGTGAAGCTGTTTCGAGGGGTGAAGAAGATGGGTGGGGAGGAATTCAGCCGGCGTTACTTGCAACAGTTGGAGACTGAAATAGATGAACTCTACATCCAGTATATCAAGCACAATGATAGCAAAAATATCTTCCATGCAGCTCGTACCCCAGCCACACTGTTTGTTGTCATCTTTATCACATACGTGATTGCTGGTGTGACTGGATTCATTGGTTTGGACATCATAGCTAGCCTATGCAATATGATAATGGGACTGACCCTTATCACCCTGTGCACCTGGGCATACATCCGGTACTCTGGAGAATACCGAGAGCTGGGAGCTGTAATAGACCAAGTGGCTGCAGCCTTGTGGGACCAGGTAGGAACACTGAATTCTCTTCAACTAAATGCAGCACCTATTTGAATGCTATCTGTGTTCCAGACACTGTGTTAGATATTGTAAAATATACAGGTAAATATTACTTTAAGAATGTATAGTTTGTCAAGATGGCCAGATACAAACTATAGAAATAGTTTTCCAGTCAACATCTCACTATTTTTAAAAAATACATGGATTAGGTAGTGTTTTTCTTATCCCTAAAGTTGAGAGAAAACAGTTTTTATTTAGCTGATTGTGACTCAATTATTTGTTGATTACTTCATACTTAAAACCTTATCATTTGACTAGCATTGGTTTTGTTGTGCTGTGCTTAGTCGCTCAGTCATGTCCAACTCTTTGCAACCCCATGGACTGTAGTCCACCAGGCTCCTCTGTCCATGGGGATTCTCCAGGCAAGAATACTGGAGTGGTTTGCCATGCCCTTCTCCAGGGAATCTTCCCAAATCAGGGATTGAAGCCACATCTCCTCCACTGTAGGCAGATTCTTTACCATCTGAGCCACCAGGAAAGCCCAAGGATACTGGAGTGGGTAGCCTATCCCTTCTCCAGGGGATCTTTCTGACCCAAGAATCAAACTGGGCTCTTCTGCATTGCAGGCAGATTCTTTACCAGCTGAGCAACAAGGGAAGCCCTTGGGTTTGTTCAGTTCAGTTCAGTCGCTCAGTCATCCGACTCTTTGTGACCCCATGGACTTAAGCACGCCAGGCTTCCCTGTCCATCACCAACTCCCAGAGCCTACTCAAACTCATGTCCATCGTGTCGGTGACGCTATCCAACCATCTCATCCACTGTCATCGCCTTCTCCTCCCACCGTCAATCTTTCCCAGCATCGGGGTCTTTTCAAATGAGATAGCTCTTTGCATAAGGTGGCCAAAGTATTGGAGTTTCAGCTTCAGCATCAGTCCTTCCAATGAATATTCAGGACTGATTTCCTTTAGGATGGACTGGTTGGATCTCCTTGCAGTCTAAGGGACTCTCAAGCGTCTTCTGCAACACCGCAGTTCAAAAGCATCAATTCTTCAGTGCTCAGCTTTCTTTATAGTCCAACTCTCACATCCATCCATGACTACCAGAAAAACCATAGGTCTGACTAGACAGACCTTTGTTAGTAATGTCTCTGCTTTTTAATATGCTGTCTAGGTTGGTCATAGCTTTTCTTCCAGGGAGCAAGTGTCTTTTAAATTTCATGGCTTCAGTCACCATCTGCAGTAATTTTGGAGCCCCCCAAAATAAAGTCAGCCAGTTTACAGTGCTTTCCCCATTTATTTGCCATGAAGTGATGGGACCAGATCCCATGATCTTAGTTTTCTGAATGTTGAGTTTTAAGCCAACTTTTTCACTGTCCTCTTTCACTTTCATCAAGAGGCGCTTTCTGCCATAGGGTGGTATCATCTGCATATCTGAGGTTATTGATATTTTTCCCAGCAATTTTGATTCCAGCTTGTGCTTCATCCTTTTTGCATGATGTACTCTGCATATAAGTTAAATAAGCAGACTGACAATATAACCCTGATGTACTCCTGTCCTGATTTGGAACCAGCCTGTTGTTCCATGTCCAGTTCTAACTGTTGCTTCCTGACCTGCATACAGATTTCTCAGGAGGCAGGTCAGGTGGTCTGGTAGTCCCATCTCTTTAATAATTTCCCACAGTTTGTTGTGATACAGTCTAAGCCTTTGGTGTAGTCAATAAAGCAAAAATAGGTGTTTTTCTGGAACTCTCTTGCTTTTTCGATGATCCAGTCGATGATGGCAATTTGATCACTGGTTCCTCTGCCTTTTCTAAATCCAGCTTGAACATCTGGAAGTTCATACTTCATGTACTGTTGTAGCCTGGCTTGGAGAATTTTGAGCATTACTTTGCTAGTGTGTGAGATGAGTGCAATTGTGCAGTAGTTTGAACATTCTTTGGCATTGCCTTTCTTTGGGATCGGAATGAAAACTGACCTTTTCTAGTCCTGTGACCACTGCTGAGTTTTCCAAATTTGCTGGCATATTCAGTGTATCACTTTCACAGCATCATCTTTCAGGATTTGAAATAGCTCAACTGGAATTCCATCACCTCCACTAGCTTTGGTCATAGTGATGCTTCCTAAAGGCCCACTTGACTTCACATTCCAGGATGTCTGGCTCTAGGTGAGTGATCACACCATTGTGGTTATCTGGGTCATGAAAATCTTTTTTTGTGTAGTTCTTCTGTGAATTCTTGCCACCTCTTCTTAATATCTTCTGCTTCTGTTGGTCCATACCATTTCTATCCTTTTTTGTGCTCATCTTTGCATAAAGTGATTCCTTGGTATCTCTGATTTTCTTGAAGAGATCTTTCCCATTCTATTGCTATCCTTTCTTTGCATTGATCACTGAGGAAGGCTTTCTTATCTCTCCTTGCTATTCTTTGGAACTCTGCATTCAGATGCTTACATCTTTCCTTTTCTCCTTTGCCTTTCACTTCTCTTCTTTTCTCAGCTATTTGTAAGGCTTCGTCAGACAACCATTTTGCCTTTTTGCATTTTTTCTTGGGGATGGTCTTGATTACTGCCTCTTGTACAAAGTCACAAACTTCTGTCCATAGTTCTTCAGGTACTCTATCCCTTGCATCTATTTGTCACTTCCACTGTATAATCATAAGGGATTTGATTTAGGTCATACCTGACTGGTCTAGTGGTTTTCCCTACTCTCTTCAATTTACGTCTGAATTTGGCAATACGGAGTTCATGATCTGAGCCACAGTCAGCTCCCGGTCTTGTTTTTGCTGACTGTATAGAGCTTCTCCCTCTTTGGCTGCAAAGAATATAATCATCCTGATTTTGGTATTGACCTTCTGGTGATGTCCATGTAGAGAGTCTTCTCTTGTGTTGTTGGAAGAGGGTGTTTGCTATGACCAGTTCATTCTCTTGGCAAAACTCTGTTAGTCTGTGATCTGTTTCGTTTTGTACTCCAAGGCCAAATTTGCCTGTAATTCCAGGTAGCTCTTGACTTCCTAGTTTTGCATCCCAGTTCCTTATTATGAAGAGGATATCTTTTTCGGGTGTTAGTTCTAGAAGGTCTTGTAGGCCTTCATAGAACTGTTGTTAGGAGCATATATAAATGACCATCTGAAGTCGTATCACTGTCTCTTTTAGTAAAACCTCTCAACACAGTATCTGATTACTTCAGATTGTCTCTTTAAACTCTTCATTTGTACCAGGCCCTAAAATGAGTCCAAGTCAACCTCTGGATCAGCTGCTTCTGGGTCAGTTGTCCTCTATGGTCCAATTAACCAACCCAGGGTCACCATGGTCTGCTGTTCAAATAATTGATTATGGACAGGGGAAACAGTTATAAACACACCAAAATAAAAATCATCTCACCTTTCATTCTGGAAGTGTCTTCAATTACTGCATGAAAATTTCGATAACTTTAGTGAAACTAAAGTTGAGATTCTTCATAAAATTTTGGAGTTAAGACTTGTGAATATTAATGGTCTGCAGGTAGCAAATAATAGCTACAATTCTCTCAGCATTTAGTATGTTTATACTCTTTAAAACCAAATTGTAACTGATGGATTTGCCGTGTGTCTTTGAAGAATCTAGTTAAGATATATACTGATAAATGGTAGCACTATTGGAAAGGAATTAATTAAAATTGGATCCTCTGAGCCACTGCCTCAAAAAGCCACTCAACCTCAAAAGATGAAGAGGGGCTTTTTACGGTAAACCCCAAAGCCCTCCTAGAATATGATGCTGAAACCTGTGATGAATATAGAATTGAGTCCTTCACAAGATTCAGATTAAATATGTAATCTAAATTGAAAAAATCTGCAGGGGTGTATGGTCTAAATATTTTCAACTGGAAGTAACTGCTTTACTAAGTTGTGTTGGTTTCTGCCATACATCAACATGAATCAGCCGTAGGTATACACATGTCCCCTCTCTCAAGGTGTATTTGTTCCTAAATGCTCTCAAATTATTAATGTAAATAAGGTTGACTATCATAGTGCTATTAATGAAGCAGGATATATACTTCTCTTTTTCCCCCTTTAATCTGCCTTTACCACAGGGAAGTACAAATGAGGTAAGTTAAATTTTTCTTAAATTAAAAACTACTTGTATATTTATAAACATTATGATTGTCTTATTTTACAAACCAACTAGTCATTAAAGGATGTCTCAATGTAGATAGGTTTTAAGATATTTAACTTACTCTGAACATGATATATGATTGTATCTGCATATGAAACATAACTGATTATCATGAATATTTTATTTTTGAATGTTTAGAAATTTTCAAAAATCTTAAGCTCTAACATTGGGCGTTTTGCTCTACTGCAGAGTGAAACAAGTAGTTACGAAAATCTTGAGCAAACTTAACTAATGCAGAGTCAATAGAGCTACAACCTTTAGAAGTGGTTTTCAACTTTGGCTTCTGAAAGAGTTATCTGTACCACTTTATGCAGGTTTCAGGCCAGTATGTAGTCTAACTAACTTTCTTGGCATACCTTGGACTTGACCTGTAAGTTAGTGTTTATTTCTCCCACTGCACATGTGCAGAAAGTCTGTATCTGAGGAAGAATCTAAGTTTCTACGAAGGAATCATTTTCACATAAGAAGTTATTTCTGTGGAATCATTTAGGTCATTACTTTCAGAAAGCAAAAGTGATCTTCAGTAACTACAGTGACAGTACATAATTCTTTCCTTGGTTTCTGCTGTTTTATACATAACTAGATTATGTCTGCCAATCAGATACTAAGGATATATTTAATATTTATAAGTCAACAAGGAATTATTTTATGTAAAATTCAGTAAAATGAATTTACTAAAACAGTAAAAATAAATTTCAACTTTGTAAATCAAATCTTAAGAAAAAATACGACCTTTTAAGAAAACATGGATTAAACTGAATGTATTAGAATCAGAATAGAACTAAGGTTGTGCCAGTATGCATTTGTAAATTGATGATGGTATAATTCAGATTTAAGAAAAAAGCCATATAGACTCAAAAAGATAAAAATGAATGGAATTTCCTAGAAATTCTATTTAATGATATCAAGCTTTTATTCAACGTTTAAAAATACTCAGACTTTTTAAAGACTCTAGAATTACATCAGATAAATTGGTCTTAACTGAGTGTTCATTATGTGAAAGTCAGAGGAGGTAATGAATTTTAGACACTAGCTGAGGGGTTAAAAAAACATAAAAATATTTATGGACACTTCAGAAAGCAGTATGTAAACATTTCTATGATGCAAACACTGTTACACAGACAAATAACAAAGACAGGTAGTTTTAATGAAGAAAGACTTTCTAAGGTAATGTTTCTGAATAAAGGTTTTGTAAGCTATGAACTGATTAGTGGAAGCAAGGGAAGAGAGCATATTTGAGAAAGCCCGTGTGGTGGGGGAAGGGTAACACATGTGCTTATTTGTATGACCATATCAGGAAATTATGGAGGATAAAAACTGGTCCCTTTCTGAAAAACCTATCAGGAAGGTCCAATAGCAAGTGTTTTACCTGTGTATAATAAATTAGCTATTGGCAATCACAAGTTATGAGCCCCCATAATTCCTCTAACTAATAATATTCACAGTATGAGTTTTCCACATCCCTGGGGCACAGTGGTTAGGAAGCTCTGCTCCAAAAGGTGGTAACGGTAAAAGAAAATGCAGTCCGAGGATTGAACATTTACCATAGAGATCAACCCGTATAAGTAGTAATATCAACACACTGGAGAGTTGAAAATACTTTTTGACTGCTGAGATACTAGTTATTAGTATATATGTTATACAGATTACTAAGGATTCCAAATTTAGCATGCTATATTTTATATTGTACCATAAATTACACTAAAAGGAAAAAATTTATATCTGTGTATTTAATAAAATGTTTTATCATTTTTAAAAATAATCATTTTATTTCTAGGCTTTATACAAGCTTTACAGTGCAGCAGCAACCCACAGACATCTGTATCATCAAGCTTTTCCTGCACCAAAGTCAGAATCTACTGAACAATCAGAAAAGAAGAAAATGTAACCCCAAATTTAAAAAGTACAGGTGCATGACCAAATTGTCAATTAAATATTGTTTTACGTTTCCATGCAAACATACAAAGTGCTTCCATCAGAACAGAGTAAAATACCAAGCACCTCTGAAGACTGCACAACAGCTTAGTTCTTTTACTTCAGTGTTTAATAAGCAGATATATGTATGCATGGTTATATCATTTGTTAACATGTATAGTTTCTTGATTTTGTCTTCAAATATGCTATTATAATTTAAATAATTTGTCTATTTATGATAAAGGTACATGTGTTCTGCTTGAATTTACTAAATACTACTACTGGGTTATAGTTAAACCATGTAGTAATATTACTCCACATTTGGATATGCTCATTTAATTTCTACAGAATAATTTTTAAATTATTTCACATAGGCATTTGTTAAAACATAGCTTAATAGGCTTGATTCAACCTATACCATCTTACATATACCATTAGCTTTTATTATAAAAGACATCTAAGAGAGCTTTTCAGTTGCTTTATCAGAAACTATATATTGCTTCTTTTATATTGTTTAATATAGAATATAAACCTCTTGATCAAAAATGCACAAAAAAACCACTTTGTATATGTATTTGAGTTTCACTGCATTGTATATTTTTTCATTTGGTACACAAAGATATGTATTCATCATAGGTTTATTCTTTTAACATGTGAACTATTATTAAAGTTTACTCTGGTTCCTAAGATTAAAAACAACTGAATTTGGAAATGTTTGGGAGGTGCTGATACAGAAGAGGAAAAGTTTCTATCTCTTTTTTAGATTCAAAATGCATTTTCGTTAATGTTGACACCATTACAGATTTAGCTTCTCATTTTAACATATGTATGCTGATCCCTTTTAGCTACCTTCCAGTTCTTTTAAACCAGTGATTCTATACTGTATTTCTAATTACTAAAATCTGTAGTGGAATTTCATACTTTTTAGAGGATAAAAATGTGCAGTAATGAAAGAAAAAAAAAAAGTAATGCCTCTTATCCAGGAGCTCTAAAACAGAATAATTGATAACTTTCTTAGAAACAGCTAAGCTTTAGTTAAATGAAATGGTAATATTAAGAGTAAAGAGTAAAGATGGAAAAGTATGTGAGAGTTCATAAGATATATAAGCTCACATCTTAGCAAAGTTTGATCACGTGACCTGCGAAATAACTTTTCCCACTGATAAAATTCCACTGGCCTATTTTCATTTTTGGATACCCCTTTCATTCTGCTTCCTTTGCCTATGGGCCTGCTGAATGGAAAGGTAGGATCTTTGTAAGCATTATGCATAAAACATGGACTCAAAGGCAACACATTTAGTTTCCACAAAAATATATTTAATAAGCTTGTTATATAAAATCAAACATTTAACATCTTCAACATTTTATCAATAATTCATATTCATTGATATCTAACTAGGGGTACTTTATATTTTGAAAGATTACCTAAACTAAAAATTTATTTACATATTTACAACACATGTAAATATAACTGAACAGCTATTTCAACAAGTGTTGAAATTCACAGAATTGTAGAGATTTATAGGCTAGCTGTGCCATAAATTTGCCTGCAGTCAAATGTACTATGCTAAATACTAAACCAAAAGGCAAATAAGTTGGGAGGAAAATGCCAGCTTTTAAACTTCTGTGACAAACTCTTAGAAAATTAAAAAATAGATAAAAGTCAATTTAATGACCAAGATTTCTTAATGAGTCCCTGATTGTCATTTTTGGCAGTTCAACCCAGTCGTTTAGGATGGCAACGTGCTATGCTGTTGGGAAGCGACTTCAGTCTTATCAGAACCATGTTACTAAATGCCGTTAAGAGCCCTGGCCCAAAGGAAGGAAGTAATATTAGCAACTCTTGAGTACGGTACACAACTTTCCCACACAGGCTGGAGCCTTTTACCTAAATTTATCCCTGAAATATTACAGGTCCTTCACCCTTTCATACCAAAAAAATATTTTCCCAACATGCTTTAAAACAGTTCTTTACAGCTGGGGGCAGGGAAGAGGAGTAACCCTATATATTATATATAAAAATGTATCACAATAAAGGTTCCAAGTCCTGTTTTGTTTTGAACTACACAATGGTAATATTTAAACCATCCAATTCCAGACAATATTCCATACTACAGCAGTAAACGCTTTTTAAATCCTGCATACATTATCTCTTTCTCTGTTTTTTAAAGAAAGGTACTACTATTGTGACAGTTTACCAACTGATCACTTCCTATTTAATATCTGGTTAAATGACATTTGTCTCCATCAAGAATATATGCAAAGCAGTTTTCAGATATACAGAATTTAGAGTGTCACTGTTGGCCCTTAAAATGATAAACTCATTTTTTTTCTCAATAAAATAATATTTTTAATAACAAAATACATGTAAAATTAGAATTTTATAATTTCCAAAAAGTAAGCTGCCTTTATTAACCGAAGTATTTGCAGTTTTTTAATCTGTGAAAATATTTCAAAGCCCTTATAAAACTTAAATTTTGTTTTTAAAAAATTAACTTAAAAATTCTTGCCATGTTGCTGGGCATACCACTGCTGTCTCTGCTTACGATTTTCCAACTCTGTGAGAAGAGCCTGTCTGTAGGCTTCATACATTTTAACAATCTGTTCCAGTTCTTTCATGAAAAGCAACTTTAGCATTCCCTGGTATGTGTCCAGGTCAGCCAGTTGAAAGAGTTCCCACTTCAGAATGTGGTCATATCTGTTTTAAAACACAATCAGACATATGTTCACACCATATACATAAATATATATTTATATTAGTAAATGGTCTATTTTATAGGTATCAATTTTACTATAATTAATAAACCATAAACTTCAATTAAATAACCAAGTTATTATCTGCTAGTTAAATATACTTTTTTTAGGAAGAGGAAAAATCTGCTAATATTACTTCATTTCAATCTTAAAATATCTATTTCGTTCATCTTATGTATCAGTTATTCTAATATTAACACTAGGTAATAGTGAACACTGACTTCAAATCACTGTGGTTCTGTAATTTTGAAGAGAACATTTCATGCTGTTCCTAAGTTCATCCAAAGATAACTGTCAGGAAGGTAAGCATACTTTAGACCACACTGTCCCTCAAAGAACAGTACCAAAAAACAGGCAAGATCATTTGTGTCATTAGTGTTGATAAAGCTTTTTGAGGTATACTGTTCAGTGCAGCAAACAAGGAACTAAACAGGTAAACAAATGAAAAGGAACCATCATTTGTGGGCTGCATAATCCTGAGGCTGAGTATATACTATTACAAACAACAACAAGAAAGAGAAAAGCCCAAAGGAAAGAACAGCTCTTTTCAGAATGAGAATAAAGACTGTAGAAGACAGCACGATATGGGAATGGACTCATGTAACTTTACATTTATATACATTTCAGAAGGCTTTTAGTCCCTTTTCAATGGTAAGTACATCACATACTGAGATGAAGTATACAACAATCTACTAAAGTGGTAATTTACACTTTGCATTGAAAGGGACCTGAGGACAGCATTCTAATCCAATCATCTTATTTTATGGATGAAACCTAAAGAGGTGTGTATGTATATACATATGTGTGTGTGTGTGTGTGTGTATATATATATATATATATTGCAAAACTGTTCAGTGACTAAAAGATCAGAAAGGTAGAAAACTATAGGGACCAAGATGTATGAGAGTAATAGTTCTGAATGATTAATACCTACTGAGACTAGAAAAAGAACTTGAACTAGAGCAAGGCACATACCTATATGTATACCAGAATACCAGAAGCACAAAATCACAAGGTAAATATAGTTTGGACCCCAAATTTATTAATTAACTTAATGAGCACTGCAAATTTACTAACAGATAAACTTAGCAGAAAGCTTTATATTCTCTTTAGAGGGAAACTCCAACTGTTGGCCAAATTGGGAGACATACTACAAAAAATACTGAGTCTCCATCAAGAAACTATTTGCCAACTATTTGCCAAACTGGAGAAATACTACCAAAAAAATGGAGTCTCCATGAAGAAACAGTTGTAAGGTGTTTCCTAGAACCTCTGCCATTCATGCAGCTTAAGATTTTACTTATTTGTTTGAAACAAATTCATAATTCCTAACAACAACAACAAAACCCCTTAATCTCCTGAAGTCTGAATTTCATAGCTAAGGGGCATTTCAGCAATGTCTACTGATTCAAGATGCTTAAATTTATGCCAGGTGAACTATAAGCATGATAAAGCTCATTTATCATCTGGATACTTTATAGCAAGAAAAAGAAGGGAGAAGAATAAATATGGTAATATTAGAAAATATCAAACTTGTTTTTAAGACATGTTTGGGCTTCCCTCGTGGCTCAGTGGTAGTCCCCACCTGCCAATGGAGGCAATGTGGGTTCGATCCCTGGGTTGGGAAGATACCCTGGAGAAGGAAATGGCAACCCACTTAAATACTCTTGTCTAGGAAATCCAATGGACAGAAGAGCCTGGCAGGCTATAGTCTGCTGCTAAGTCACTTCAGTCGTGTCCGACTCTGTGTGATCCCAGAGACAGCAGCCCACCAGGCTCCCCCGTCCCTGGGATTCTCCAGGCAAGAACACTGGAGTGGGTTGCCATTTCCTTCTCCAATGCATGAAAGTGAAAAGTGAAAGTGAAGTCGCTCAGTCATGTCCGACTCTGGAGACCCCATGGACTGCAGCCTACCAGGTTCCCCTGTCCATGGGATTTTCCAGGCAAGAGTACTGGAGTGGGGTGCCATTGCCTTCTCCAAGGCTATAGTCTATGAAGTCGTAAAAGAGTCAGACCCAATTCTGCAACTAAACATCATCATTCTGTATACACATTCAAGTTTTTATAAAGAAAAAAGCTTCAGATAACTTTCTGACTTCCCAATCACAGCATTTGGCATCAAGAATAGGATTTTGTGTAGAAGCAAGAAGATCAGAGTATTTAGTGAAAATACTCTGGGAAGAGGAAAAAGCACTCTAAGGAAAACCATAAATGATAAAAGTATGCAATCTGTCAATTTCCATTCCAGATCCTTGCCCCTGCTGTTTCTGTATAGTGACTTCCCTCTGCCTATGCCTGCTATTTAATTTTTTAAAGAAAAAAAATGTATCTGAACTCTGGGAGTTGGTGGTGGACAGGGAGGCGTGGCGTGCTGCGATTCATGGGGTCGCATAGAGTTGGACACGACTGAGCGACTGAACTGAACTGATAGTGAACAGCGCCTCGTGTGCTCAGTCACTTCAGTCACGTCCGAGTCTTTGGGACTCCATGGACCATAGCCCATTAGGCTTCTCTGTCCATGGAATTTTCCCGCAAGAATACTGGAATGGGTTGCCACGCCCTCCTCCAGGGGATCTTTCTGACCCAGGGATTGAACCCACATATCTTGCATCTCCTGCATCAGGAGGCAGATTCTTTACCACTGCACCACCTGGGAAGCCCTGAACATTGCCTACTACCCAACAAATATCCTCAATGAACCTAGCAAACTCAGAGCCATCTTTAAAAACTAGCCCCATATATTTTCCTTCTGGGGCCAGCTTTCCTTGCTCATATGATAAACAAGGCTTACTCAAGTCAGCTGCTGTACCATTTTGCATAAGGTAGATAAAATTACTATCCCCTTGTTTCAGTAGAGCAAAAACACTTAGAACTAAGTTCAGTAACTTGCCCAAGGCCACTCAGTTAGTAGGTAGTGGAGACAGAAATCACACTTTCCTTCCAGATAGTTTCCTTCCCGACTGATCTTAACCACTATCCTATACCTTTAGTGCAAAAATAACAGTCATCATTTACTAACAGTTCTTTTAATGTGCAAGACACTGTAACACACATTTTAGATGCATTATTTCACTGAATACTTAATAACCTTAAGAGTAGATACTATTACTATCTCCAATTAACAGAGGACAAAACCAAGTTAAGCACCCTGCCCAGAGTAACAAAGCTAAGGTATCAGTGAACACATATCATCGCATCCCAGAACCTGAGTCACTACACACAATATTTCCTCACCACCCTTGTGTCCTGCTTGGTTTCACCTATGTACCTAGGACTTACCCAGGTCCTTCCTTTTATCACAAGGCATTGTATCACTTATTTGCAAGTTATCCAACCCATATGAGAATGGAAGCTTTTCACTGCATCTCTATTTAACAGCCTAGGTCTACACATTAACAGAAAGTGAAGATGCAATAAATGTTTGTAAAACTTCTATTTGTCATCAATGACTTTTAAACTTTATAAGCTGTGATATCTCTTTTTTAAATAAAAGCCCAATATCACTGAGAAAAAAACACAGTGCTGTATGGTTTAAGCAGCCCAGAGACTCCCTTCAGCCTTCCACTTACACCACAACAATAATCTGTGCTGTAAATTCACTTACTTCACAGGGGCTCGAGCATAAACCTGAAGCCAGTCAGGAATTTCTGCAGTATGATAAGGATTTGCAGGTACCAGAAGGGACTGATTTCTTTCGGTTTGCTGTGGCTGGTATGTAACAGGAGGAGGTTGATCATACCGAGGTACACTAAGAAAACAGAATCAACGTTCATTAGGATAATGGCCCTAAATAAAACAAGAAGTATTAAGAATACTATTTGTTTTTCAAAGTGCCTCTTGCCCAAACTTCTACCACCTTTTTTTTTAAACTATATACATAGGGGAAGTAAAATTCACCTTCTCTTGGAAACTTGTAGGTCATTAGTGATATATAGAGAAATTAAAAGATGCTTACTCCTTGGAAAGAAAGTTATGACCAACATAGATAGCATATTCAAAAGCAGAGACATTACTTGTCAACAAAGGTCCATCTAGTCAAGGCTATGGTTTTTCCAGTGGTCACGTATGGATGTGAGAGTTGGACTGTGAAGAAGGCTGAGCGCCGAAGAATTGATGCTTTTGAACTGTGGTGTTGGGAGAAGACTCTTGAGAGTCCCTTGGACTGCAAGGAGATCCAACCAGTCCATTCTAAAGGAGATCAGTCCTGGGTGTTCTTTGGAAGGACTGATGCTAAAGCTGAAACTCCAGTACTTCGGCCACCTCATGTGAAGAGTTGACTCATTGGAAAAGACTCTGATGCTGGGAGGGATTGGGGGCAGGAGGAGAAGGGGACGACAGAGGATGAGATGGCTGGATGGCATCACCGACTCGATGGACAGGAATGTGGGTGAACTCCGGGAGTTGGTGATGGACAGGGAGGCCTGGCGTGCTGTAGTTCATGGTGTCTCAAACAGTCGGACACGACTGAGTGACTAAACTGAACTGAAGCTAATCTTGACATATTTTTAAGAGGTTTCTTCTGGCTGATATTTATTCTTTTCAAGGGCAACTTCAAAGGAGGCTATAAAAAAATTCAGAGCTAAGTTATAAACTTTATAAGGAGGCTTAAAACTAGAATCATAAATTTTAGTAATAACCAAGTAATTAGCTATAAATTTATATTGGAAAAGGTGATAGTTTTTCTCAAAGTAAGAATGGATATTTTCTTTCTCCTTTAAGTTGAAAGGGGGTATGGAATACATGTTAAAATAGTAATGAGTACTGTGCTTGAACTATCCACCTAACTATACCACTTCCTTTCCACTTTTACAACCTTACAAGAGCATAGGGAGTTAGAGCTGACTAGAGCCTGTTTTAAATCAAAGACTTTAAAATAAAAAAGGCCACATTTTCAATTATTTCTAACAGCCTATATTTGTTGGGGGAAGGAGGGAGAACAGCAAGGTGGGGTGAGAGCTGTTCATGGGAAAATGCTAAGGAAAGCGTGAAGGTTTAAGGAACCACTTGAAGGTGAAAGACTGAATTCTGAGAGAGCAAACAGGCCTATTCCAGACTTGGAGACAAAACTGGAAGAGCCTACCTCCAAACATAAATGTTTATGTGATATCAGAAAAGGTCATTCCAGTACTAAACTAGGACTAAAGTGTAAGTGTTGGATTACACTGTAGTAATAATGGCAGCCCACTCCAGTGTTCTTGCCTGGAGAATCCCAGCGACGGGGGAGCCTGGTGGACTGCCGTCTATGGGGTCACACAGAGTCAGACACGACTGAAGCGACTTAGCAGCAACAATTTAAAGATCAATGTGCAAATGGTACTGAATTTTATCTTCAACTCTTTCATAAATAGGTGCAAAGTGAAATATTCCTTGATAGCACAGTTGGACAGGAAAGAACATAAGTGGGAAAGAACTGAGGCTTTGAAGTTACAAGTTGTATGAATGTAGATGAATACTGCTTCTCTTCTCTTAACTTTAGTCTCCTGATTTGTAAAACTGGAATAAATTCATACCACAGATGACTGTTCTAAGGATTAAATGGCCTATTATAATAAAGAGTTATGTATAAGGATTAGCATAATACAATCAAATAGCTACTAAACTACCTATCTGAGATTAAAGATGTTTACTTTCTCTTTTTTAAAGTCTACAGAGCTGCTGAGAAAGGCAAACTGTAAAACTCTTTTGTAAACTATTAAATTCTACAATATAAGATTAATGATGACAAACAGAAAACTAAGCTCACTATACACTCAAACTTTTCTATGGAACAGAAAGTCTGCCATTTGGTGACATCAAACTGTAACCACATTTTGCTGTCTTTTGTTTTGGCGGGCGGGGGGGGGGGGGCATTTCTATCATTTTCTATCACTTATTCATTCAACAAACATCTACCTGTGTGAATTTCTGTGTTTGGTGCTGGAGACACAGCAGTAAATAAGTGGGACTCATCCCTGCCCTTGGGTAAGAATTGTGATTGGGTGGGAGGGACAACTGACAAATCATCCCCATGTCACAGGCCTGAAAACGGAAGCCAAGGGGAGTAGCAGCAGCCCGCCTGAGATGGTGGGGAGAGCAGGCAGAGGGGCCAGAGCCCGGCGAAGGCAGAGTGGTGGATCTGGCTCTTCTGAAGGGACAACAGCTTCACTTGTTCAATAAACACTGAGTGAGTGCCACTATGGAATCACTGGAAAAAACCTGCTTTTCAAAGTTGAATTAATAAATCCAAACATGTAAAATGATTAAAACAACACAATAATGATAAAGCTTAGTTTTCTGGGTGATAATATTAAAATGTTATTTTCAAAATAATTATAATGGTTCTAAAAAATGCAAAAGTATGCTCTAACCAAACATCTGTGCTATGCTAAATGATACTAAGCAACAGCTATCAACATGCTAATGATATTCTACCCATTTTTAATTTTACGGCTCAGTTCTTAAGAGCTCAATGTCGTTAACTGCAAACATTTACAATGTCATTACTAAACATTTTATGTACTTTGAAATCCAGTCTGTAATTTACATGTATAACGCCTCTCAACTTGCATTAATCATATTTCAAGTGCTCAACAGCCATATCTGACAACTGGCTACAGAATTCAAAGGCTAGAAGTCTGGCTATCAATGATATCTACTGATAGGCCAGCATCAGTCAGAATAACCCAAAAGATCACTGGCTATATTTATCAAACAGATCTGAGATGTTCTGTATAGTTTCCATTTTTGCTTTCTTACCTGGCAACAGTTAAGAAACAGAACATAAGATATCTGTAAACTGAATAAACAACAAGACATCATTATAATTCAAAAGTATATTCTATACATTCAAAGGTAGGTCTGTACTTTTAAAGAAATTTAAATGTAAAAAGAGTATTTATTTCAATCTCTGGGTATCTTTAATAAAAACATTCTGGCATATTAAAACAGAACCTGATCATAAGAATATTGATCCTGTTTTTGAGGTTTATTTAAAAAGTTTTTTAATTATTAAAGTCATTCATTACTAAACATAAATCCAGAAGCTGTTAAAGATAAAGTTTTCAAATCAAACATCAGGACACCTTTCTCTTTGATGAAAATGTAAGTTCAAAATCTAACAAACAAAAGGGTTAAAATAGTCAATACTCTACCTTGGAGCACAAGGATGCCTATATTGAGCCTTTTTATTTGTGTGATCTACATAATAGGTTCCAAATTCTGATGACTCAACTCGTTCCCATCCTGGAGGAAGTCCTTCTCGCTCAAGAGGATGGCTCCAGTGAGTTGTATTTGTGTTGTGATCTATGTAATATTTCCTCCCTCTCATTGTCCAGTCCACAGACCAGCCAGGAGGAAGGGGTAAATCTTCAGAACCATGGTTAGCTAAATTTCCTAATGATGTAGCAGCAACTCTCCCAATACCTGAGAGGAAAAAGAGAAGAAACAGAACAATGATTATAGCTAAAAGATACACCATACGAAAAACTCCAAACTATCCAAATTATACTCTCCCATTAAAAATCATGATTTTACTGTTACAAATAAAATTTTTCTTAAAACTAGTCAATGTTACTGTTATTGAATTACAAAAGGAGGAAAAATCTAGAATCTATGAAATTAGGCTCTTTTGGTTGATTCTTCCATCACCAGACCATACAAAATTTAATTACTAATAAAGCTAATTAAGCATGTATACTGCTAAAGGAAAGTGAGGAAAAGAAAAATTCATCTCATTCAAGAGTTAAGATTTGACATTTCATCTAAAACAGCAAAAATGAACTTGTAAAACTATTCCTAGTTTGTAATTTCTTAAAAATAGTATGGCTAAAAAAATAATAATCTGGATGTACCATAAAACTATTAAGGAATTTTACCAAGTATAAGGTAAACATACAAAATCAATTAAATATTTTTATATTAATAACAGAAAACAAATTATACCACTTATAATAGCTCTAAAACTTTAAATATTTACATATCAATCTAACAAAAAATTGCTCTGTATGCTGACAACTACAAAACACTGATGAAAGAAATGAAATGGATGTGGTCAAGATGGTGGAGTAGGGAGATGCTGAACTCATCTCCCATGGGCACACCAAAAATACAGCTAATATTTACAGAGCAACTACTCATGAGAACAACCAGAATCCAGCAGAAAAGATCTACAACTAAAAATATAAAGAAGGAACCACAACAAGATGGGAAGGAAAGGTGGAAATGCAAAATAGTCAAATCCTTACCCCCAGGTGAGCAACCCACAAACAGGAGAATAACTGTAACTAGAGATTCTCCCCAAGGGGCAAGGGATCTGAATCCCACATTGGGCTTCCTCACCAGGAAGACAAGTCCCCAGAACTTCTGGCTTTGTAGGCCAGCAGTGCTCTCTTTCAGGTGAACCAGTGGGCTGTAAGAAATAAAGACTCTACTCTTAAATGATGCACACAAAATCTCACACCCTCTTGGACCCAGGACAGAAGCAATAATTTGAAAGGAGCATGGGTCAGACCCACCAGCTAATTTTGGAGAGCCTCCCAAAGAGGCAGGAGGAAACTGGGGACACAGACACTTGTGGCAGATGTTTCAGGAGTTTGTTCTATCTCAAGGCCACTGGTGCTGGCAAGTGTCATTTTGGAATCTTCCTTTTAACTTATTAGCAAAAGGACCTGGCCGTGCCCACCAGTCTATGGGCACTAGTACTGGGACACCTCAGGCCAAGTCAAGCAAGTAGCCCAGCTGGGGCACAGCCCCACTCACCAGCAGGCCTCTTGTGCCCTGAGTCTCACCACGACCCGTCTCTGTCCGCCAGAGGGCCTAGGACTCAGGCCCACACACCACTATACAAGCACTAGTCCTGGAATCCCCAGCAGCGGCATCGGAACCGGGCTCCAGCCACCAGTGGGCTGGCACTAGCCTCAGGACCAGCCTCACCCACCATCAGTTTCAGATGTAACACTATAAAACTCCCAGGAGATAAAATAGGCAATACATTCTTCAACACAAGTTGTAGCAGTATTTTCTTAGCTGAGTCTCCTAAAGCCAAAAAAAAAAAATAAAAGCAAAAATAAATGGGACCTGATCAAACTTGAAAGCTTTTTGCACAGCAAAGGAAATCATGAACACAATGAAAATAACCCTACAGAACAGAAAATATTTGCAAATGCTGCAATCAACAAGGGGTTAATATCCAAAACATATGAACAATGGATACAACTCAGTATTAAAACAACCCACCCAACCAAAAAATGGACAGAAGACGTAAATAGACATTTCTCCAAAAAGACATTCAGATGGCCAACAGGCACATGAAAAGATGCTCAATATCGCCAATTGTTCAGTTCAGTCACTCAGTCGTGTCCGACCCTTTGCGACCCCATGAATCACAGCATGCCAGGCCTGTCCATCACCAACTCCAGGAGTTCACTCAGACCCACATCCACCGAGTCAGTGATGCCATCCAGCCATCTCATCCTGTCGTCCCCTTCTCCTCCTGCCCCCAATCCCTCCCAGCATCAGAGTCTTTTCCAATGAGTCAACTCTTCGCATGAGGTGGCCAAAGTACTGGAGTTTCAGCTTTAGCATCATTCCTTCCAATGAATATTCAGGACTGATTTCCTTCAGAAGGGACTGGTTGGATCTCCTTGCAGTCCAAGGGACTCTCAAGAGTCTTCTCCAACACCACAGTTCAAAAACATCAATCCTTTGGCATTGTTAGAGAAATGCAAATCAAAAGTACAATGAGGTATCAATTCACACTGGCCAGAATCATCATTTCGAAGTCCATAAACAGTAAGTGCTGGAAAGTATGTGGAGAAAAGAGAACTAACTCTCTTACACTGCTGGGACTGTAAACTGATGCAGCCGCTAAGGAAAACAGTATGGAAGTTCCTTAAAAAAATAAAAATATAGTTGCCATATGATCCAGTAATCGCATTCCTGGGCATATACCTGGAAAAGAGGAAAACTCTAACTGGAAAAGATACAAGCGCCACAATGTTCACAGCAGCACTATTTATAATACTCAACATGGAAGCAACCCAAGTGTCCATCAAAAGACAACTGGCTTAAAAAGATATGGTGTGTGTGTGTATACATATATATGTGTACATGCATAAGGCGTGTATACATGTATAAAACACACACAGTGGAATGTCATTTAACCCAAAAAAGAATGAAATGTTTCCAATTACAGCAACACATGGATGGACATAGAGAATACTATGCTTAGCGAAGTCAGTCAGAGAAAGACAAATACTATATGATGTCATTTATTTGTGGAATCTAAAAAATAATACAAATGAATCTATACACAAAAACCGAAACAGACCCACAAACATAGAAAACAAACTTATGTTTACCAAAAAGGGAGAGGAGGGAAAAATTAGGAGTATGGGATTAACAGACACAAATTATTATACATAAAATAGATGAGCAAGAAGGATTTACTATAGCACAGCAAATTATGGCTCAGTGGTAAAGAATCCGCCTGCCAATGCAGGAGACATGGGTTCAGTTCCTGGATTGGGAAGATCCCCTGGAGAAGGAAATGGCAATTCACTCCAGAATTCTTGCCTGGGAAATCCCATGGACAGAGAAGCCTGAAGGGCTACAGTCTAAGGGTCGCAAAAGAGTCAGACATGACTTAGTGGCTAAACAACAACAATAACAACAGGGAGTCATACTCAGGATCTTGTAATAACCTATAATGGAACACAACTGCAAAAAAACAAATTACTATGCTATACTCCTGAAATCAACACAATATTGTAAATCAACTGTATTTCAAAAAAAGAAAAAGAGAGGTAAAATCCCTAGATCTAATATATATATATTATATATATATATATACACCAAGACTGCCAAAAGCAGATGGGGTAGAAGAACAGTAAAGAAAGAAGTGGAAATAAGACCAGAGTACTGTGAAAAACTACTTAGCCCAGCACACTAGCCTGGTAACTTTTCCTTTTCCCTACTCAATCCCCCCCCCCTTTTTTTTTTTACCTCTCTAGCAACTACAGCAGCCAATTTCAAATAATTGGCAGAGAAAAACCCAAATTGCTCAATAATATATAATAAGGACAGCATAACATCAATTTCTGTAAGAAAAATTGAAGAGGCAAAAAGGCGCAAAACTGATTAAAAAGAACATTCAAAAAAATGTTGAGCCAAAGCAGAGAAAAAAATGAAATTAAATATTCTGCCACTGCCATAAACTGAAAAATGAAAGAAGCAATCACCTCCCTGAAGGAAGAGCAAAAAGAAGAAAAAAACAAGAGCCCCCAAAAAACAGATGTTAAAAAAAACATAATAGGTGTGCTTAGGGAAAGAATGATGAAGACAAAAACTGGAAGAAAAAACATGTAGTGTTCGTTACAGTAAGAAACCTGGCAACTCTTAACCAAGTGCTTAAGGTTAACATCACCAATAATGTCATAAAGAGATCATGTATCTCCTTTATAGGATATGATGAAGACACTTCACCTCTAGTATTCTTTTCATAAATCAATACGCCCAGTCTAATCATGAGAAAAACATCAGACAAAATGCAAATTGAGACAGTCTACAAAAACATCTGACAAGTATTTCTCAAAACTCGTCAAGGTCCTGAAGAACAAGAAAAGACTAGGAAGTTGTTCTAGACCAGAGAACACTAAGGAGACATGACAACCAAATGTGATGGGTACTCTGCACTGGGTCCTGCGACAGAAAATGAGCACTAGTGAGAAAACTCGTGAAACTCAAGTAAAACGTGTCGTTTTCTTTCTTAAAAATTCTTGAGTTCATGAAGATACTAAAAAGAAAAACTTATTGGTTACCTCCGGAGGCAGTTAGGCAATTATTCTGAAAAACAGTAAGTAAAGGGAAAGGTCCAGCATATATCCTGTCTTATATGAATACCCAAAATACTAACAAAGGAAACCAAATAATTAAGAAAAGTTCTTCACTATAAAACTCTTCTTTACAGAATTCCAACTAATAAAGAAATGATAACATTAGAATATCACTACTTGCAACAGCTAATGAAATATGGATCTAGCCAATAATCGATACTGGCTTCCAAATCACTAGATGAAAAGCTGACAGAGAATATCAAGATGGATGAATTGGGATGGCATCTGATCCCATGATCAATTCTAACATCACAAAAAGAGAAATCAGTCATTATGTGTCTCTGGATCAGATGCAACAGAATACATAAAATCGCCTATGAAGTACTCTGGCAGAAAGGAAAATGCAAGAAAGAAAACAAAATCACTCTTGTTGAGTACCCTTTGGGAAGAAAGTCATATATTTCTAAAACATATGGTGACTATAAGACAAAACAAAGCTAACAAGCCTCCTGGTGAAGCTGACTTTGGCTTCTGCCATTTCCAACTGGACATTTAGTAAGTGTGGCTTAAGCAAGTTCAGTACTTAAAGAGAAAGTATTGAAACAGAAAACAAATAAGCCAACGTATTGAAGACATGCACATGGGAAATATCTACAATCATGCTGCTTAAGCATGCAATAGCTTTACACTTTCGCAAATTTCCATCACTAAAGATGTTGTAGTACTAGTCACAACGAAGGATGGCAATTTTTAGAAAGAATTACAGACTCATTGCAAAAGACCCTGATGCTGGGAAAGACTGAGGGCAGGAGGAAAAAGGGGTGATAGAGGATGAGATGGTTGGATGGCATCATCAACATAATGGACATGAGTTTCAGCAAACTCCAAGAGATAATGAAGGACAGGGAAGCCTGGTATGCTGTCATAAAGAGTGGGACACAACTTAGCGACTTAACAACAACAACAAAGTTAATTCAATGTATTCAAATTGAGTTATTGATAAGAATCATAACATTATGACCCAAAAGAGGTCCCCCTGGAACTATATAATATGTATATATAACATATTATATATATATAGAGAGAGAACTATATAAATAGATTTCTAAATGATGCATTAAAAACAAAAAGCTATTATAGTAATTAAAAACCATACAGGCTTAGAGAGTATAAAAGTCTGACAGTTTTATTCATTCAGTCAATCCTAATTTCTCTATACTGAACTTGCCTAAATCTAGAAACACATGCACTGTTACATGTAAACAATAGTAGGTGACAAAAAACAGATTTTAAACTATGACAAACTTGAAATTCATATTTAGAAGAAACACAAAGACCTCCCTAAAAAACTTGTGTCCAGGAACTAAACCTTGACAGGTTGATAAGGGAGCTACGAAGTCCATAAAGTCCCAAATAGGCTCATCAGCTTTACCAACACCATGTGAAACCATCATTCCTAACCTTTTAGGAGCTATCTATAAACAGTTTTAGTTTCATGACAAACCCCCACTACTACTTTCTGAAGCTGCCATATGCACTAAAATTTTTTCAAACTATTATTTGCATAATTCTATAAAACCTGTTGGGAGATGAATGCACAGCACAAAAGGACTGGACATCATCTATCTACAACATAAAATGTTATCAGTAATACTTGTAGCTCTGTGCCTGTGCTCAGTTACATCCAAGTCTTTGTGACCCCATGGACTGTAGCCCGCCAGGCTCCTCTGTCCATGGGATTTTTCAGGCAAGAATACCGGAGGGGGTTGCCATTTTCTACTCCAGGGGATCTGACCCAGGGATTGAACCCATGTCTCCTGCATCTCATGCACTGGCAGGCAGATTCTTAACCACTGAGCCACCTGGAAATCCGTAATAAGTCTGCTTAGTCACTCAGTCCTGTCCAGACTTTGTAACCCTTGAATTGTAGCCCACCAGTCTCCTGTGTTCATGGGATTTTTCAGGCAAGAATACTAGAGTGGGTTGCCATTTCCTTCTCCAAGGGGTCTTCGGAAAGATCCCCTGAATCTTAGTAATAAGTCTACCAGACATTTAAAAAAAAAGCTATTTCAAGCTCTAACACACCAGACCTCCAGTCTTAAATTCGGCAAGAAGGCTGAAACTTTGATAACCAAATATGCCATATCTGGAAAAAGCATAGAAGAGCACCTAACATTCTTAGCAAAAACATGAACTACCAATTATGAATGTCTACTCTGTCCCTGGCCTTTTCCATATGTACTATTTCAAACTCAATCAGCTCTCTGAGGCAGAGGTATGATTATTAATTTACAGATAAGGAAACGAAGGTTCAAGTAAGTTACGTTACCAAAGGCCATACAGATGGTATTAGGTCAAATGACAAATCTATTAGCTACCACATAACCATACCACAAAAGATCAACTGTAATTCTTCAAAGAAAAATATGACTGTCACTAGTAAAAGAAAATGTAATCTGTAATTCTGAACTTGTTTCAGAGCTGTAAGAAAAAAAAAATAGTTCTCCATAATTTCAATTAGTCTGAGAAAAAAGTGAATTCATAATCTTTAATTTTCAGTCATAGGAATTTATTGCACAAGCACCTTCCCATTTATATAAAATAAACTAAAACATGAATAAGCTAAATACTTAATTTCCCAAAGACACAGATAAATTATTACTTTGTCTCTCCACAAAGCTTTCACTAGATATCCCTCCAAAGAACTTAATGTCACACAACTGGGCAGATATCTAAAAGATCTGTCCTTACAGACAAGCTCAAAAATTCTAGCTTCCTAATGCTAAAGTCAGAGAAGGCAATGGCACCCCATTCCAGTACTCTTGCCTGGAAAATCCCATAGATGGAGGAGCTTGGTAGGCTGCAGAAGAATCGGACAGACTGAGCGACTTCACTTTCACTTTTCACTTTCATGCTTTGGAGAAGGAAATGGCAGCCCACTCCAGTGTTCTTGCCTGGAGAATCCCAGGGAAGGGGAAGCCTGGCAGGCGGCCGTCTATGGGGTCACACAGAGTTGGACACGACTGAAGCGACTTAGCAGCAGCAGCAATGCTAAAGTGGTTACAAAAAATGGAATCTGGAATCCTAATGAAGGTTATGAGCTCCAAGATAATACTAAACATTACATTCCATGTTATAATCAAGATGTTGATAAGAAATTATACGGATTAAACAAAGCCAACTGCCTTTTTCCTCCTCTCCAAATAACTAAAACTGTGCCCCTAACGATTATTACCACATCCTCAAAAGAAGATTAGGGTTAACTAATAATTATGCATTTCCTGGAGTAAACACAACTCCAGTATTTTGTTTGGTAAAGCCTGGACCTTTCTAATTGGATGTTTATAACTTGATTTCTTTAGCTGTCTTTAAAAATAATATTTAAAAGTTTGATACTTAAGATTGCATAGAACTAAATTATTTAGGCACAAAACAAAGGAATTCAATTTGCCTTTAGTATTCCAACTAAAGACTTCCTGTTAACAGCAGAATTCCTTTCTTTGGCACATACAGTAACTGCCTGGCTGGTATGTAGGCCAAAATGTTAAAGGTCAAATTTCACAGCTAAATGTAGAACATTCTGGCCCTAAAACCCTTTAAGATATTATACAACTTGTTTCTCTGTACTTCTGCTGACTACAATTAAGATGAAATTAACCCTTGAGACAAGGTGTTTCCTAGAAGTGTAATAACTAATTGGCAGGAATTACTGCTCTCAGGGCTTCCATGGCGGCTCAGATGGTCACATCACAAAACTCTTCCATACCTTTTTTACGCTTATTAGTAACAGCAACCAAAATTTAACACCTGTGAAAATAAACCTGTCTAGAACACATCCTTACTCTCCCACAAACTTACTTTCTCCTTTCCATTCATTCAAATTTCTTGAACTCTCTCCAGCATATGAAAATACAGTAGGTTTCAAGTCCTTTCAAGATGAATTCAAGAAATTTCCAGCTACTGTCTCATATTCAGACTTTTTCCCTCTGGAAAAGACAGCTATTACACTTTTCTATTTGGTTAATAATTGGTTATTAATCCTCCCCTGCCACTTAAGAGACTCCTGCAAAGCAGTACCATTTTTATCTCTGAAAGATATAATATTAATCTTATTGCCCTGGTATAAATTAATGTTTAAGTGACATTTTTTAGGCATATACCACTGTTGCAATTAATACAAATCTTTTTTTAAAATAACATTATTTAATTTGAAAAAATATCCAATTAACTTTTATTTATTTCTAAAATATAATTGGGAAAAGTTGTTTTAAAGTCCGTCATTAAAATTACAAGAATCGTATCAGATTGCAAAAGTAGGATCCTAAGATGGGATCAGTAGAAATTTAGTCTTTACAGTATTTACTCAATACTTTTCAGTATTTTAAAATATTTTAAATTGGTATCAGATTTTAACTTGGTATCATTAATTTCTTCACACTTTAGGCATAAAAGTGTCAAGAGCTATCAGTGATGTGCGCAACATAAATATATATGGGAAAGGTAAATATATATGGGAAAGGTAAATCTGAACAACAATCTTTATTAATGATAAATTGATTGCTATAAGCTATTTTCAGTACAGACTTGAAATTTGTAGATCCATTCGCTTATTCAACCATTTATTTTTACAGCACCTCCTATACAGCCAAGTGCTTTGCTAATCCTATTTGACTCTTTTCTTTTTCCCTTCATCCCTCAATAACTCATCAATGGCCAAGGCCATTCAATACAGATTTGTCCCACTTCTCCCCTTTCCAAATGATCCCAGACTAGGTCAGGTCCTCACTAACATTTAAAATACTGGGACTTCCCTGATGATCTAATGGCCAAGACTCCCATGGCAGAGGATCAGGGTTCAATCCTTGATCAGGGACCTAGATCTCACACGTCACAACTTAAGAGTTATCATGGTGCAACTGACATCCAGTGCAAATAATTAAAATATTAACCATAAGACATGCACCAAACGGAAAATTACAGGGCACTGAAATGCCACATAAATAGTGCTTAACATTAAGAAACTCACTCAAGTAAAAAAGCAGGTATACGAAACTGTATTGGGTATAATCACAACACTGTTTAAAAAACAAGAATGTCATGCAAAAAGATGAACAAAATAACTAAATACAAAGAACCTCTGGTATCATGAGTGCTTTACCTCTACTTTTCTGCATTTTGCAAATTTCCTATAACAAGCAGGTATTACTTTAAAACAATTTATAAAAATGAACTTTATTTTTAAAACTCCCTACTGGATAACAAACTATTTCTAAGGTTAAAAATTACATGATATTCAGTTCAGTTCAGTCACTCAGTCGTGTCTAACTCTTTGCAATCCCATGGACTGCAGCACACCAGGCCTCCCTGTCCATCAACAACTCCTGGAGCTTACTCAAACTCATGTCCATCGAGTCAGTGATGCCAACCATCTCATCCTCTGTAGTCCCCTTCTCCTCCTGCCTTCAATCTTTCCCAACATCAGGGTCTTTTCAAATGAGTCAGTTCTTTGCATCAGGTGGCCAAAGTATTGGAGTTTAAGCTTCAACATCAGTCCTTCCAATGAACACCCAGGACTGATTTCCTTTAGATGGACTGGTTGGATCTCCTTGCAGTCCAAGGGATGCTCAAGAGTCTTTTCCAACAGCACAGTTCAAAAGCATCAATTCTTCAGCACTCAGCTTTCTTTACAGTCCAACTCTCATATCCAAACATGACTAGTGGAAAAACCATAGCTTTGACTAAATGGACCTTTGTTGGCAAAGTAATGTCTCTGCTTTTTAATATGCTGTCTAGATTGGTCATAGCTTTCCTTCCAAGGAGCAAGCGTCTTTTAATTTCATTCCTACAGTCACCAATTGTAGTGATTTTGGAGCCCCAAAAAATAAAGTCACTCCACTCACTGTTTCCATTGTTTCCCCATCTATTTGCCATGAAGTGATGGTACTGGATGCCATGACTTAGTTTTCTGAATGTGGATATTAGAAATAGCCAAAATAAACACTGAAGTATGCAACTGTCAATCCTTTAACCTAAAGCACTTTAAAAACAAGAAAGGTACTCACCTATTTTCATTGCAGTATTTCTATGTCTAGAAAACCTCTCCTCTTCAGTATCCCAATGAGACTTGAATGTCAGCTTTCACAAAATAAGCTGCTCTTGCCACCTTTTCCAGACTATTCTTCAATTTTCAAAACTTACGCGATTTATTTTCTCCTAAACTTGTAATTAAATCTCATTTTTCCTTCAAATGCATCATAAGTTTGTACTTCGTCTATAACACCACTGGTACCACTAGTACCTGAGATCCTCTTTCCTCTAGCAATCTATTTCAAGTACAACTAGTATAACTAATATTTAAACACTGCTTTCATAAAATTAAAATCTCGTCCTTTTGAAATCTGCAACGGCTTCTGCTTGACCAGAGTTTAAATTGTACAGCCTGCTGTTGCATCACTAATCTCTTTTCCACCTTATTCAAACTTATTCCAACTTATTTCTTCAAACTAGACAGAACTACACAGTTCCCTGGATTTACGTATCTGCTATTTTCACTACTTTTCACCTCCTTTCTATGTCTCCTGTCAATCTGAAGTCCAAGCTCAAAGAAAACAGTTCAGATCCCACCTCTTCCACGAACGATTCTCTATGCATTCTAGCCTATGCTGATTTCTCTTCTGACTCCCCTTACACAAAGTGCAACAACTAACTCGTCTGTGATCATTTGGCATATATGGGTTTTGTTCTCCCAATTAAGGTATCAGAACACAGATACCAAAAGGGAAAATACTAGACATATAAACATTAATGCCAAATGAATGAAGTGTAAATGTATCAGATTATTTTTTATTTTTATCCTGTCAAACTGTAAAGCCTACAACTTACTAGGAAAAAATATCAGATGAAAAAGTTTGATTTTTCAGCTTGCTTCAGTTTACCGAGTATAACCTAGTACTTTAGGAATAAAGTTGAACTGTGCATTTTACCTCTCTCTTCTGCTCCTTGTACTATGTCCCAAAGTCAGCAAATACAGAAAGCAGAGTTTAAAAAATTATATGGAAAATATTTTTCCCCATTGCAAAAACAACAAAAGGACACAACACACAATCAACCATTTGACAATCAGCCTTTTTAAACCCGGGAAATAATTATTTAACTACAAATAAAACAAAACAGAGCAAGTTCTAGCTAAGCTATGATGTAGTTGCCCATGGTATTGCCTACCATGCCCAATTCTTCCTATTCGCCTTTGCTTTCCCAGGTTTAAGTCCAGTTTCTCTGAAATCCTAATCATCCCATTCTACCAAATCTAAACCTAGAGTCAATCCAACTATAGACATTAAAATCTCTAAGTTTTCAAAGTTCATACTGCCTAGATACCCTTCAGATATGTACCCAGCTTTTATAAAGTAAGTTAAATAGATGAGTTAATGGACATAAAATTCTTTCCCTCAGTGCAGTTGAGTAATTATTTGCAAGCTGGCTTAGCAAGACTAGCAAAACAGAGTAGTAGTTCTCTAGGAGTATCTGTTGGCTTTCCAAGAAAATCCAGAAAACAACATCACCTGAATGAAGTGTTAATAAATCTAAATATACAAACTAATGTCGTATTTATATTTTAAGTTACCTGAAGCATGCCTCCCCTGATTCTGTGGCATTCTTTGGAAGAGATCATGGTTGTATTCATAATACCTATAGTCTTCATGTCCACGATCTCCAAGTGGGCGCCTCCTCTGACCATCAAAATAATTATCTGAATAATAATATCGGGAACCAGAGTCTCCATTTTCGGGAGCAAAGTTAACTTCTGTTAAAAATGACTGAGAAGATCCATATTCCCTAGGGACATCTGCTAGACTCCTCGCAAGGTAAGAAGGTGCAGATAATCTGTTGCTTTCTCTTCTCATCATTTCATGAGGTGTTCTTTGAATTGGAGTTCTAAGGAAACTATGGTTTCTTGAAACTATTCCATCTCCAGAAGCTGAAAAGGCATTAGCGCTTGAATCTGAAAGACAGATATCAGTTCGTCTTGGAATTGTTGGACCGTGCCGGATAAAAGAAGGCATAAGATCTATAATAAAACAAAAGAATAAAATGACTAGTAAGTATATATGCTTTTCCAAAGTTGTTTATTTACTTCTTACCCCAAAATGAAAAATTTCAATGGACTTAAGAAAACACAATTAGAAACTTTAGCAAAGTATCTGGGTATTTTAAATTGAGGCTGATTGCCATATTCCCAGTCAAATGAATTTATAATTTGTATGAATGTGTTATAAGTATGCTGTACCAGATTCAAATATATTCTGCATACTACCAAACATAATGAAACATCAGTAAGTTTAACTACAAAATATGTATTAATGAAATACTCATGAATAAATATATAAAAATAGTAAACAATCTCACAAATGAATACAGTTACCAGCATAATTTAACATTAGTTTGTTTTGCAGATTGTCCTTCATTTCCAAAATTCCCCAAACTCTTCAAGTAAAACACAATTTAAAAAATGAAGCAGAACATAATGCTATTCTCAAACATGTAAAGGTGAATTCCTTTAAAAAAAATTAAAAAATTATTAACCTGGCATTCCTACTCTTGGAATTATGTAGTAATAGTACAATACTCAAAAGACGGAAAAACTCAAAATTAAGCTATGAAAATTAAAAAATTAAAAAGCTATGAAAATTAAAAAATCTCATTTCAAAGAGACACACAAATGTTGAATCAATTCAAAAACAAACAAACAAACAAAAAAACGCCAAGTCTAAAACCATGGCTCCTTTAAGAACAATTACAATTCAAAACAGAAGCAAACAGGGCAATGGCTTTAAGGATACAGTACTTCTAAAAAAAAAAAAAAAGGATACAGTACTTCTGAATATAAAACTTAAATACCTTGAGCATTCCTGGTTAGAAAGCAAACACCTTTAAAACAAGAAGAAAACTGGATCCGGAGACCATTTTATTAGTTCACTAAGTAGACAGTATCAGACGGCATGCATATTAATATGCAACAGAAGCCAAACACACAAAAATTAGTAACCGAATAAACAAGGTTCAACATTTGATGAAACTAAAACAGAATACTATATATCAAAAGTTATTTGCTAAAAGGTGTGGCAAACATATTTCATGATTTTAAGGAATGTTGAATAACACTGTTATCTGAAGCTAACTGCAAGCTAACCTAAACTTGGCTAAAATCTTAAGAGAATATGTAAATGAAAAATAAACTATTAAAAAAAGTTTTTAAAAATCAAGTTTCAGGTTACTGATGTACCCATCTGATCTGTTCTGTAAGAAAGCATTGCAAATACAAGGATAAATCTGGAAGGCTGATGATGTGGTTATAATGGGAAAACATGCTCTCCACCCCTTTCGTGTGATCTTGGGCAAATATTACCCGGAATCTCTATGAAAAGCTTTCCCAATTACAGTATGAGGTAATGCTTAAGTCACAAAGTCACTAGCTTCCAAGAAGGAAACTTACACAAAGGGCTCAGCATTCAGTATGAACACCAAAAAACTTGCTCCTTACCTCACAAATGTTCTGAACACATAAGCAAGAATTAAAAATGTAAAAGATTCAGGAGGAAAATTAGAGTCAAATACTTAAATTGAAGATAAAGTGCCAGCGAAATGCACTCTATTAAAAAATGTTTATAAACACAAACACAACTTTTTTCGTAATTTTCCCAAAAGTATGATGGAAATTATTTTGAGTCTTTGGCAGATTTCTAGGAGGTTTTATTTGAAGAAATTCTCATGAACACAGCCAAACACATATAATTTTTGGCTCTTCAACCCTGAGATCTACAACTGACGAGGCTTTTTGGGCAGCAGCTACAATAGCGACGGTCAGCTTTCACCTCCGGACGTCATCATCCAACAGCTGAATTATGAATTCTACCCAAGTTCGCACAACTACGAGCAGGGCAAGTGACACCCACAGTGTTTGCAAACACAACGCAAATCTCGACGTCACAAGAGGAAAACGTGTGCCCCAGTGTAATCCCTTTAATTCCTACAGAACCAGCGGATGAGCAATTTGTTTCCTAAAGAATATCTTTCTTCCAGTAATCAAAACCAACAACATAGCTTCAAGAAGGGAAGTCTGTGGATTTTGAGGGGCGGGACGGGGAGCGGGGGGTGGGAACAGAGGTGGACTAACTTAAGTTTTTTACTCTTTATCAGCTTTCAAACAACGAACATCACTCCAGGCATTAAAAAAAAAAAAAAATCACAGAGGCCGAAAGGAAAGAGAAGCCTCGGGGAGCGGCGTCGGACACCCAGCCCGGGTCCCCCGCAGCCCGCGGCCGCCCAGGCCAGGTGTGGGCGCACCCCGCCCGACACTCACTCCGCAGCAGAGGCGACGTCTCCTTCTTCACGTACTTCCCCTGCACCTCGGCCGGCTTGGACACTTCGTTTTTGGTTTTCTTCCGGGACAGCATCCTTGACCACGAGGCCCCAGGCCACGCCAAGCAGCCGCCCTAAGGCTCCGCGCCGGGCGCCGGGCGTCCCCGCCGCCACCTCCGCCGGCGCCGCCGCCTCCTTCCCTCCCGAGCCGCCGCTGCCGCCGCCGCCGCCGCCGCCTCTCCGCAGCCCGGGGTTGCCCACAAGGACTGCCGCATGTTCGGGGCGCTAAGCGCGCCGGTCACCGCTCAGTCGCTTGTCAGTTCCTTCCCGGAAGTCTGCCGGCTCCGCGTCGTTGCCCGAGGACTCCGAGAGAAGAGCCAGGAACGCCCGGCCAGGGCCATGGTCCGCTGCTGACCACCTAGTAACCGCTACTGCTGCCGCCGCTGTCGCCGCCTACGTCCCGTAAACTTTCCCTGCGGCCGCTGGGAATTCTGGGAAACTCGACGCTGCGCGAGCGCCGCCGCCCCTCCCCCACCCGCTCCTGGGCGTGGCTCGGGCCAGAGGCCGCGGGGCCGCCCTCTCAGCTAACGGGTCGCCCCGGCGTCTTCAGGAGGAGCAGCGGCCGCTTTCACTCCCGCTCGGCGAGGAGCAAGTTTGATGGGCACTTTGGCCAAAACGTGCCAGACTGAGCGCAGGAGGCCGTGGCGCGCTCCTGCAGAGGAACCTCCTCTACCCGCAGATTTTTCTCTCAGGACCTTGAGGGAGCTGGTAACGCCCCCAAGATGCATTCGCGTCCTCAGCCACGAAAGAGGACGTCCCTCTTGGAGTTTTGGGGGCTGGTAAAGTCAAGCCCGTAATAGCATAGAAAGCCTGTAGAATCGAAGGAACGCCACCCTTACGCTAATGATGCACCCAAAGAAATCTAGATCTTTTTGTTGAAAACACCCCGTTAGTGCCAGGGAGTGTGCGTCTTTCCGATAAAGGAAAAAACGGAGGCAGAAGCCAAAGTGGTGTTTCTGTTATCTGTGATGCAAGATAAATTTGATATTAGCGTGATTTATTTAATTATCACTATCATTATCCACCATATATTTCCTCTTGGAAATATGGAGTTGTCAATGGAAAAAAATAATCTCTCATGGGAATACAAAAGAGTTTTATTTGAGCCGAACTGGGAAATACAAGCCCAGAAGACAGCTTCTCAGGTAACTCTGAGGACATCCTGAGGGGAAGCATGGTTTTCAGCAGTTTTGTCAGAACAAAACATTCAGTAAGTCAGAGATATATTCCTTCAAGGTTTCAAAAAAAAAAATCAGTTTGGAACACAGGAAGTTATTATTGCCTTGGTACGTGGAAAGGGAGTCATCACTGAAGGAGTAAAAGCATTGGCATCCCAGGAAGGGAGACATTGAATTTTTGTCTTTATCATGGACAGCCTTGTTAAGTGTTAGTTGCTCAGTCACCAAATTACTTCTAAGTTAATGAGCCTGTTAATAAAGCAGATGTACACTATGTGTTGGATAATCCACAAACAGGGCATTTTAGCCAAGGTAAAAACTTGTGTGCAATCCAGAGTGACTTCTTCAGACCTCAGTATGTGAAAATTTCTTTCATACAGTTAAATACTCCTATCTTAGGTTTCTTTCTTTTTGTTTTTGTTTTTGAGAATTTTGAGCACTAAAGGTCAAGACCTGGGATTTTTAATCTAAAATGGACCCTGCTTTCTTGTATTTTACTTAGCAAAGGTGCGAAATGATCAGGATAACATTTGAGAAATAAGATGAGATCCACCTCTAGTGACCAAATTGAGGCTTTGACAATGGAAAGTGCCTTCTTTCCCTAAGATAGGAACCATCTTACAAGAGATGTAAACAACTAACAAAAGGCAAGAAATTTTCTACTTACACAAGATTGTGTGTGTGTGTTAGTTGCTTAGTCATGTCTGACTCTTTGCAACCCCATAGACTGTAGCCCACCAGGCCCCTCTGTCCATGGGATTCTCCAGGCAAGAACACTGGAGTGGGTTGCCACTTCCTACTCCAAAAGGAACTATAGAAAGAAAATGAAGTTGCTCAGTCATGTAGGACTCTGCGACCCCATGGACTGTAGCCTACCAGGCTCCTCCATCCATGGAATTTTCCAGGCAAGAGTACTGGAGCGGGTTGCCATTTCTTTCTCCAACTACACAAGATTAGGAAGATGGTAAAACTTTGTTTTGCCATGAACAAGTAAGACATTTTGTTTAGTGCCTGTCTCCATCTTTACATACTTTATGATCCCATGACACTGATCTCTCACTATTTATTCAATAACTAAAAAGTGTTTATCGAGCATCCACTATGCTCCAGACTGTTCTAGGTGCTTGGTCTATAGCTACAGGCAAAGATATAGTTAGGGGCTTCCCTGGTGGCTCAGATGGTAAAGAATCTGCCTGCAATGCCTGGATTCAATCCCTGGGTCTGAAAGATCCCCTGGAGAAGGGAGTGCTACCCACTCCAGTATTCTTGCCTGAAGAATTCCATGGACAGAGGAGCCTGGCAGGCTACCGTCGATGGGGTCACAAAGCACTGGACACAACTGAGTGACTTGAGTGACTAACACACATAGGCAAAGAATCCCTACTCTCATGAGGAAGAGAGACAATAAAGAAGAAAAATAAATAAAATGTACTCTACTACATGGTGATCATGCTGAGGTGAAAATAAGAAAAAAAAAGGTTTGTGATCTTAGTGTGATAGAATGACTAGCTCATGAGGAGACTTTGTAGTGACAAAAGAAATTGGCAGTGCAACTATCTGAAGGAAAAATACTCTAGACAAAATGAACAGCAAGTGCAAATTCCCTGCAAGTCACCATATTCCCAGCAATTTGAAGAAAACAACAGAATGGGAAAGACTAGAGGTCTCTTCAAGAAAATTAGAGACACCAAGGGAACATTTCATGCAAAGATAGGCTCGATAAAGGACAGAAATGGTATGGACCTAACAGAAGCAGAAGATATTAAAAAGAGGTGGCAAGAATACACAGGAGAACTATACAAAAAAGATCTTCATAACCAAGATAATCACGATGGTGTGATCACTCACCTAGAGCCAGACATCCTGGAATGTGAAGTCAAGTGCGCCTTAGAAAGCATCAATACAAACAAAGCTAGTGGACGTGATGGAATTCCAGTTGAGGTATTTCAAATGCTGAAAGATGATGCTGTGAAAGTGCTGCACTCAATATGCCAGCAAATTTGGAAAACTCAGCAGTGGCCACAGGACTGGAAAAGGTCAGTTTTCATTCCAATTCCAAAGAAAGGCAATGCCAAAGAATGCTCAAACTACCGCACAATTGTACTCATCTCACACGCTATAAAGTAATGCTCAAAATTCTCCAAGCCAGGCTTCAGCAATACATGAACTGTGAACTTCCAGATGTTCAAGCTGGTTTTAGAAAAGGCAGAGGAACCAGAGATCAAATTGCCAACATCCGCTGGATTATCGAAAAAACAAGAAAGTACCAGCAAAACATCTACTTCTGCTTTATTGACTATGCCAAAGCCTTTGACTGTGTGGATCACAATAAACTGTGGAAAATTCTGAAAGAGACGGGAATACCAGACCACCTGACCTGCCTCTTGAGAAACCTATATGCAGGTCAGGAAGAAACAGAACTGGACATGGAACAACAGACTGGTTCCAAATAGGAAAAGGAGTACATCAAGGCTGTATATTGTCACCCTTCTTATTTAACTTATATGCAGAGTACATCATGAGAAACACTGGGATGGAAGAAGCACAAGCTGGAATCAAGATTGCTGGGAGAAATATCAGTAACCTCAGATATGCAGATGACACCACCCTTATGGCAGAAAGTGAAGAGGAACTAAAAAGCCTCTTGATGAAAGTGAAAGAGGAGAGTGAAAAAGTTGGCTTAAAGCTCAACATTCAGAAAACGAAGATCATGGCATCTGGTCCCATCACTTCATGGGAAATAGACGGGGAAACAGTGGAAACAGTGTCAGACTTTATTTTGGGGGGCTCCAAAATTACTGCAGATGGTGACTGCAGCCATGAAATTAAAAGACGCTTACTCCTTGGAAGAAAAGTTATGACCAACCTAGATAGCATATTCAAAAGCAGAGACATTACTTTGCCGACTAAGGTCCGTCTAGTCAAGGCTATGGTTTTTCCTGTGGTCATGTATGGATGTGAGAGTTGGACTGTGAAGAAGGCTGAGCGCCGAAGAACTGATACTTTTGAGCTGTGGTGTTGGAGAAGAATCTTGAGAGTCCCTTGGACTGCAAGGAGATCCAACCAGTCCATTCTGAAGGAGATCAGCCCTGGGATTTCTTTGGAGGGAATGATGCTGAAGCTGAAACTCCAATAGTTTGGCCACGTCATGCGACGAGTTGACTCATTGGAAAAGACTCTGATGCTGGGAGAGATTGGGGGCGGGAGGAGAAGAGGGTAACAGAGGATGAGATGGCTGGATGGCATCACTGACTCGATGGACGTGAGTCTGAGTGAACTCCGGGAGTTGGTGATGGACAGAGAGGCCTGGCGTGCTGCAATTCATGCGGTCGCAAAGAGTCAGACATGACTGAGCGACTGAACTGAACTGAACTGAAGATCTGTGTAGCTGGAGCACAGGAGGAGAGTAGCGGGAATTGAAGTTAGAGAGATAACGTTGTATCATTGTAAAGAATTTCACTTTGAGCAAAGAAATGACATAATCTGAGTTAATGTTTTGAACAGATCACTTTGGATACTCAAAAACTATTGCTGGCTTGGAGCAGGGTAACAGTAGGGGAGACGATGATAAATGGTCAGATTTTGGACATGTTTTTAAGACAGAGTCAACAGGATTTGCTGACAGATTGAATATGGAGTGTATATTTTATACATTATATTATTTGTATAAAATAAGCTACAAGAATATATTATACAACACAAGAAATAGAGCCAATATTTGATAATAATTATAAAATGGAGTATAACTTTTAAAGTTGTCAATCACTGTGTTATATACCTATAACATAATATTGTGCCTCAGCTATATCTGAATTTAAAAAAAGAACAGAATGAAACAGAAGCTTATTAGAATAGCAGATTGTACTCTCAGAGGAACATCAGAAAAGCAGTTACTTGTTTCTATTGTTTGGATATAAAGCCTAGTACTAAAGTGTTGGGCGTGTGGATGGACAAGAGTGATGAAACATAAATGGAGAGACATTGAAGTTTTGTTACAGATAGGATATGAAGGCAGGAGATGAAGGGAAGGAAGGGGGCGCCAAAAAAGTGCCAGGTTTCTGCCCAGGACATACTAAGAAGCATAAGAGGACAAAAGCATGTTAAGACCTTGTTAATAGAGCCAAGTCTTTACACTTGAGGTTTTCCCACAGATGGAAATACAGGATACCCTTCACATTCATGGAAGGAAAAGTCATAGAATTTTAAAATTCAAAACAAATTCTGAGATTAGCTAGGCTAATGTGAAAAATCAAATGTTTTGCTTCAGATTTTATTCCTGATTAGTAGCAGACATGTCTCAGAACTGGAGGTATTCTGTTCCAACTTTGGGTCTTGTCCCAGTAACAGCAAGTTCAGATTCTAACAGTTATTTTGAAAGTCGTCCATGTTCCCAACAAAGAACACCGCCCCCCTTTTTCACTGCTATTTCAGTTCTTTGAGTTATATCAGAGAGAAAACCTCAAAAGTGCACTTTTTAACATCTGCAGTTTGCCTTTTTATCAAGGAGAGTGCGTTCCAGGATCAACAGTCTGCAGACATCATTAGTAGTAGCAATGTATAGCATTGTGTGAGCTTTGAATTCAAATCTATAAGTCCAGACACTTTGAAATCACATCTGTTTTGTAGAAATTCCTGGATTTCTGGTAGTTTTTATTAAGGAATTTATATTTTGCAGTTGTAATTCTCCAAAGATAGCTTTTAAGAGGGTTAATATTATATTACATAATAGTGATACTTTCCCCCCTTGCAGTTGCATTCTCTGTGGAGAAAATCTTAGTTTTCTCACATGAAAATTAGAGTTTGGACTAGTTGATTTCCAAAGTGTCTTTCAGCCCTGCAGGGTTGTGCCACATAGGCAGAGTGAAATATACAAAAATAAAAACAATTACCCTAGTAGGCATATAGGTGATTTCATTAAAAGTATTTATCCTTATTGCTATGTTTTTCTCTAAAAACCATTGTTTAGGTTTAATCTTTTAAAGAACAGTTTTTAATTAAAAACATAGCAAAAGAAAATATTTTAATTATGATTAAATTGAAAAGCAAGTGTTAAAATATCAGTGTCATATAAAGTCATCATTAGCATAAAAGTGAAATTTTGTGCCAAGCTACTACTTTTCAAAGAAAGCCAAAGTTGTTATGTTATTTTTACTTTCTCTTGCTGAACGCATGTTAAAATTTAAAAGAGTGAACTTTCTAACGAAGGATCGTCCAAGAAAGAACCAAGTGCTAATAAGCCCTAAATATGGAGGGCTTAAAAATAAATAAATAAAAGGCTCTTTTACTCTCCAGCCCACTCTTCCTGGTCATATGACAAGATAAATTTCATCTCTCTCTGGAAGAAGTAATAATAATCCTGTTTAGTCCTCCAGAGTTTTGGCTCTTAAAATCTGGGAGGGTCAATTCCTGAGTACCCTTTAAGCAGAAGCTTTAAGTATTTCCCATAAAGGAGAGATTCTGAAAATATAAATACTTGGTATAAAAACTAATTTGGCTTCCCAGACTACTCTAGTGTCTGATGAATTATCCCTCACCCCCAGATAATGTGGAAAATTAGTATCACAAGTCTGATCAAAATGAATCAAGCTGGGAGATTTGATGCTACTAAGCTTTGATCGTGTTCGTATATTTTATACTATGATTGCCTGGATTTAGAGGTCCTCTAAAACTGTGATAGCTAGCCAAAATGAATCTCTTATTTTTGACAATGCTAGCTTTTGACTTCAGTTTTTCGTCTTTATAGGCCTTTCTGCCTGTTTGCCTCTCTAGAAACTTTTTCTTCCAACATTGGCTATATCTTCAGTCACTTTCAACTTTATTTTTAATTATTCTTTGCAATAATGAATATTTACTTGGCTTGTAGTAAGTTTTTTTGTTTGAGAACTCAGTAAAAGTTTACCCAAGATTCTTGTTATGAGGGGTCTGCTGAGGTAGATCTACTGTGAAAACACCTGCATCCCTTTTACACTACATGGTAGCCAAGGGATAATCAGAAATACCATGTAACCAGCCACACCATTATTTCTTTTTTGCTGTGGTCACTCCATGCTGATGCAGGACCCTGTGCAAAGATGATTTGCAAAATTCCCAAACAGAAATCAAGAGAAAGCATTCATCTGTCTTGAAGAGCTGTGTGGATTTCTTTAACCTCTTAACACTATCACCTCTTACTCAAGCCTGGGAACTTTCTGTGCTCAAAGTCTTTCTTTTTCCTGCCAAAATCTCTTTACTTCCATTTAACACAGGAACTTCTTTTGTATCACCTTTTCTCCATGTGGCCTGCTTTCTTGAAGAACCCACTGATTTTTTTTTTTCCTCTGGGGCAATAAGCTTTAGCCTGAGGGTGCAAGGTAAACATATTTATGGGGAAGGAGGGAATGAAAAGTACATTTGTTTGAAATATTTGCAAGAAAGCAGTTTAAGTAGAATTCTTATAGTTAGAGCCAGAATGCAAAGCTTTAAGAGAAAAAAAATGAAGTCTCTTGTACCATATGGAGTCTGACCACAAAAATATATCTTCTCTCCCTCCTGGAACTCCACTTAAATGACAATGAAAAAATAAAAGGAGGATAAACTCATTAAGAGAACACAAGATGGGCCTTCAGTAGACATGACATCAGTTCATTTCAATTAGAGAGTGACGGGATTGAGGCAAGGTAGAAAAGAAGTTGAAGAGAGTAGAGGAAGTAGGACAGAGGAAGCCACAGCCTAAAATATTGATACTTATGAAAGCATATAAAGCCAGAGATCTAGGAGAAACTTAGGACTCGCAAGTAACTGGTTCAGTTAAAGACAGGAAAGAAATGTGGAGCTGGAAAAAGGCACTAATTGAAAGTCAGACTTCCTCTCTCCATCCACCATAGACTTTCAGACTGTTAGGCATTTATTCACCAGAAAGGGGATCTTGAAAAAGATCTTTCTTTTTTGGAGAAATCAAATGGCCCTAGAACAAAGGTCCTGGCAATCTAAGGTGTAGGTCCTGCAAAAAACCAAACAACTCATCTCAAAGGGAAGTCTGCCAATCCATAGGCCCTGATCTCTAAGACTCCCAAGTGTTTTTTTAATGTGTCATTCTTAAACATAAATATGCAACTGAGGATTACTAAAAATTTTGGAAAATTTTTCAACATGAGTGATAAAAAGATAAACAGAAAAATAGGCCCCAAATAAAATACATATAATTCAGAGGATAGATGAGTATGTTATGGTGAGTACTTTAAATGCTTATTACCATCAACAGATATTTGATAAAAGATATTGCATTCATAAGTCAACAACAGGATGCTACGAAAAAGAAACAACCAGAAAGCAATACAGAGCTCTTAGAAATTAAAGATAGGGGTTGCCAAGTGAAATATTCAGAAGAAAGTTAGGAAATAGGTTAAACATATCTCCCAGACCACAGAATAAAAAGACAGAGGTGTGTGAAACATGAGGAAAAAGATAAGAGAAATAGGCTCTGTATAAGAGGCCCAATATCCTGAAAATGTTGGTTCCAGAAGAGAAAATAGAGCATTATCAAATGGAACACAAGATATTTTTTCAAAGATGAGGGAAAGGAATTTCCCAATTGAAAGGACTTCCCAAGTGCTCTGCAAAATTGATGAGAAAAGATCCTTGTCTTAATGTGACATTGTAAAATTTCAGACCAAGGATAAAACGATCCTAAAAGCTTCCAGTGAAAGTAAAGGTCAATTATAAAGGAGTGAGAATCAGATTAGCATCAGGTTTTTAATCATCTGGGACAGCTAAGTAAGACAATGGAACAATGACATCTAACAAATGTGGGGAAATCAGTTAACAACTCCATATCCACCCAAAATGTCAGTCAAAAATTAGGGGAGACTAGACATTTGGCGACATAAAAGAATTCTGAAAGTAAACTTTCCATATATCCTATCATAGTAAGTTACCAGAAGCTAAGTTCTAAAAAAATAAGATTATAAGTCTCATACCCACAAAGAACAAACAAAACAAAAACAGGAAGATAGAGATTAAAGAAACAGTGACTCTAACTCAGGAGAGAAATAAATTTGTCTCTATCACAGCTGCACAGCTGGAACCCAATTAATCCAGATTGGAATTTAAGAGGATCCTAGGAGGAAGTACCTAGGAAAGGATGGAATTTAAGAAATTATATAATTTGTAACAAATTAAGATGATAAGTGCTGACAATTCAAGCAAATAATGCAATGGAACATGAAAATTTGAGGGATTAGAGCATTGTAACCCTTTTGAAAAAACTTAAGGATGAAATCCAACAAACCAAGATTAATCAATTTAAAATTTGGGATTAAGACAGTAGTTGAACTGTCAGTAAATATTAAAAACTCTTTAATATAGAAAAGCCTAAGCAATTTTCTTTAAAAATCAAAATTTTTAAAGAAAGCAGACTTTGCTTTGGGTTTTCCCATGTTGATACATCTTTAAGATTCCTTAAAGAGCTTAGTATTTTAAAAACTTAACCCAAATCATCCATTTAGTCAAGACAAGTCTGAACAGGACTTTAAATATCAAGACCCTCTGCCTTTGGCAAGTGATGCTGTTTACCTCATGCTGATCAGGATTGAGGAACTAGCAATAACATTGTAGACAAAGGGTAGATTCAGTGGAGCCAGGAAATTGGAGGGCATGAACAAGGAGGTTGTGGTCAGAGGGGAATTTCAAGAGTTTTTAATGAGAGTTTGCAACTGTGACCACTAGCCAGTACTTGTAGTAGAGGTGGAAGTGATGGAAAGAGAAAGTTGAGAACTGTGAAGGCTTGGAATGTCAAAGACTTGGAATATTGTTTAAAAAAAAAAAAAGGGGGGGGGCAAAAGAACAATGAGCCATTGAAAAAAGATGCAGGGAATGTCCCGGAAATCAGTAGAAAAGGAAACCTAAAGGATAATGTAAATAAAAGGCTTAAAAATAACAGATTGCTTCCTCATGATTCTTGTATTACACAGATACCTCTAAAGTCCTACAACTTCTATTAAGTTTTTTTGGAACTTTTATTCCAAATCACTTAATGTTGTTGTTGTTCTTCAGTCACAGTCGTATCAGACTCTTTGCGATCCCATAACTGCAGAACACCAGGCTTCTCTGTCCTTCACTATCTCCTGCAGTTTGCTCAAACTCATGTTGATTGAGTCAGTGATGCAACCATCTCATCCATCTCACCCCCTTCTCCTCCTCCCTCAATTTTTCCCAGCATCAGGGTCTTTTACATGAGTCAGTTCTTTGCATCAGGTGGCCAAAGTATTGGAGCTTCAGCTTCAGTATCAGTCCTTCTAGTGAATATTCAGGGTTGATTTCCTTTAGGATTGACTGGTTTGATATCCTTGCAATCCCAGGGACTTGTAAAAGTCTCCAGCACCACAATTAGAAAGCATCAATTCTTTGGCACTCAGCCTTTTTTATTATGGTCCACCCCTCATATCCATGACTACTGGAAAAACTTTATAATGGTACCATTAAAATACTGTATTTCATTGATACACTTTATTGATAAAATTAGAGTGCTGCTAGGCCTCTAAACAAATTAATGTTCAGGGTTTCCATAATAGTGTACTCCAAATTTAGAGCCTATATGGATTACTTTCGAGGGCCTAATTATCTCATACATGATAGAAATGAATGATCATATCTAGCAGCCAAGACAATTTTTTCTTTTTGAGCTTTTTATCTTATTTTATTGAATTATAGTTGATTTACAATTTCGTGTTAATTTCTACTGCACAGCAAAGTGATTTGGTCATACATATGTATACATATCCTTTTATACATATATTTCATATCCTTTTGATATTTCATACCCTATTTTCATATACATATATTTTACATCCTTGTCCATTATGATTTATCATAGGATATTGAATATAGTTTCCTGTGCTATACAGTAGGACTTTGTTGTTTATCCATTCCTGTTGTTTATTCTATTTCCTGGCCCGGGGATTGAACTCAGGTCTCCCGCTTTGCAGGCAGATTCTTTACCATCTGAGCCACCAGGGAAGCCCATATATATAATAGTTTGCATCTATCAATACTAGTCCCAAACTCCCAATCCATCCCTCCCCCACTTCTCTGCCTTGACAACAATAAGTCTGTTCTCTATATCTGTGAATCTGTTTCTGTTTTGTAAATAATTTCATTTGTACTATTTGTACTACAAATGGCATTATTTTATTCCTTTTTATGGCTAAGTAGTATTCCATTGTATATATGTACCATATCTTCTTTATCCAGTCTTCTGTTGATGGACATTTAGGTTGTTTCCATATCTTGGTTATTGCAAATAGTGCTGCAATGAATATTGGGTTGCATGTATCTTTTAAAATTATGTTTGTCTCCAGATTTATTCCCAAGCGTGGGATTGCTGGCTGGTTCTATTTTTAGTTTTTAAAAGAATCTCTGTACTGTGCTCCATAGTGACTGTACCAATTTACATTCCCACCAACAGTGTGGGAGGGTTCCCCTTTCTCTACACTCTCTCCAGCATTTGTTATTTTGACTTAAAAAAAAATTATTGGAGTATAGTTGATTTACAATATTTTGTTACTTTCAGGTGTTCAGAAATGTGACCACTCTTTTTTAGATTCTTTTCCCATATAGGCCATTACAGAGTATTGAGAAGAGTTCCTGTGGTATACAGTAGGTCCACATTAGTTATCTATTTTACATATAGTAGTATGTATATGTCAGTCCCAATCTCCCAACTTATCTCTCCTCCTACCCCTGTAAATGTAGACTTTTTAATGTTGGCCCTTGGATCAGTAGGAGGTGGTACTTCATTGTAGTTTTGATTTGTATTTCTCTAATAATTAGGAGTATTGAGCATCTATTCATGTGCCTGTTGGCCATATATATGTCTTTGGAGAAATAGCTGCCCATTTTTTGATTGGATTGTTCACTTTTTTTGTTATTGAGTTGTATGAGCTATTTGTATTTTTTTGGAAATCAAACACTTGCAAGATAATTTTGTTAATAATAGTATCATCAATCTTTCCAATGACTTTGATGGTATTTTTGATTAGAGATTACAATAACTGAGAATGTAGGGGAAAAAATTTCAACCTTTTTTTACTGTCTCCATTTCTTTCATCCCATAAACACACACATAATTTTTCACAAAACTGTTCCCATCTAAATCCTGAACTTTATTGTAATATCAAGATTAATAACTAATAATGATCTTTGCCCCCTGTGTGCTCAGTCTGCCTTTTGTCTGTGGAAAAACTTTAGCCAAAGAATTAGTTTAATCAGAAGTGAGAACATGCAGAAACAAAGGAAAACAGTCAAAGGAGACCAAATAATAATAATGTAGCCACTAAACAAAGGGAAGAACCTTTGTTCCTCTACAAGGGGTATAGACAATTTTCTGAGACATATCTTTCACTCATATCCCAGTGGAGAAGTTCAGTCAGTTCAGTTCAGTTGCTCAGTCGATTCCGACTCTTTGCGACAATATGAATCGCAGCACGGCAGGCCTCCCTGTCCATCACCAACTCCTGGAGTTCACTCAAACTAATGTCCATCAAGTCGGTGATGCCATCCAACCATCTCATCCTCTGTCGTCCCCTTCTCCTCCTGCCCCCAACCCCTCCCAGCATCAGAGTCTTTTCCAATGAGTCAGCTCTTCACATGAGGTGGCCAAAGTATTGGAGTTTCAGCTTTAGCATCAGTCCTTCCAAAGAACAACCAGGACTGATCTCCTTTAGGATGGCCTGGTTGGACCTCCTTACAGTCCAAGGGACTCTCAAGAGTCTTCTCCAACACCACAGTTCAAAAGCATCAATTCTTTGGCACTCAGCTTTCTTCACAGTCCAACTCTCACATCCATATGTGACCACTGGAAAAACCATAGCCTTGACTAGATGGACCTTTGTTGGCAAAGTAATGTCTCTGCTTTTGAATATGCTAGGTTGGTCATAACTTTTCTTCCAAGGAGTAAGCATCTTTTAATTTCATGGCTGCAATCACCATCTGCAGTGATTTTGGAGCCCCCCAGAATAAAGTCTGACTGTTCTACTGTTTCCCTATCTATTTCCCATGAAGTGATGAGCCAGATGCCATGATCTTCGTTTTCTGAATGTTGAGCTTTAAGCCAACTTTTTCACTCTCCACTTTCACTTTCATCAAGAGGCTTTTTAGTTCCTCTTTCTGCCATATGGGTGGTGTCATCTCCATATCTGAGTTTATTGATATTTCTCCCAGCAATCTTGATTCCAGCTTGTGCTTCTTCCAGCCCAGCGTTTCTCATAATGTACTCTACATATAAGTTAAATAAGCAGGGTGACAATATACAGCCTTGACGTACTCCTTTTCCTCTTTGGACCCAGTCTGTTGTTCCATGTCCAGTTCTAACTGTTGCTTCCTGACCTGCATATAGGTTTCTCAAGAGGCAAGTCAGGTGGTCTGGTATTCCCATCTCTTTCAGAATTTTCCACAGTTTATTGTGATCCACACAATCAAAGGCTTTGGCATAGTCAATAAAGCAGAAGTAGATGTTTTTCCAGAACTCTCTTGCTTTTTCGATGATCCAGCAGATGTTGGCAATTTGATCTCTGGTTCCTCTGCCTTTTCTAAAACCAGCTTGAACATCTGGAAGTTCACAGTTCATGTATTGCTGAAGCCTGGCTTGGAGAATTTTGAGCATTACTTTACTAGCGTGTGAGATGAGTGCAATTGTGCAGTAGTTGAGCATTCTTTAGCACTGCCTTTCTTTGGAATTAGAATGAAAACTGACCTTTTCCAGTCCTGTGGCCACTGCTGATTTTCCAAATTTGCTGGCATAGTGAGTGCAGCACTTTCACAGCATCATCTTTCAGCATTTGAAATACCTCAACTGGAATTCCATCATGTCCACTAGCTTTGTTCGTAGTGATGCTTTCTAAGGCCCACTTGACTTCACATTCCAGGATGTCTGGTTCTAGGTGAGTGATCACACCATCGTGATTATCTTGGTCATGAAGATCTTTTTTGTATAGTTCTTCTGTGTATTCTTGCCACCTCTTCTTAATATCTTCTGCTTCTGTTAGGTCCATACCATTTCTGTCCTTTATTGAGCCCATCTTTGCATGAAATGTTCCCTCGGTATCTCTAATTTTCTTGAAGAGATCTCTAGTCTTTCCCATTCTGTTCTTTTCCTCTATTTCTTTGCATTGATCGCTGAAGAAGGCTTTCTTATCTCTTCTTGCTATTCTTTGGAACTCTGCATTCAGATGCTTACATCTCTTCTTTTCTCCTTTGTTTTTCGTGTCTCTTCTTTTCACAGCTATTTGTAAGGCCTCCTCAGACAACCGTTTCCCTCTTTTGCATTTCTTTTCCATGGGGATGGTCTTGATCCCTGTCTCCTGTACAATGTCACGAACCTCATTCCATAGTTCATCAGGCACTCTATCTATCAGATCTAAGCCCTTAAATCTATTTCTCACTTCCACTGTATAATCATAAGGGATTTGATTTAGGTCATACCTGAATGGTCTAGTGGTTTTCCCTACTTTTTTCAATTTAAGTCTGAATTTGGCAATAAGGAGTTCATGATCTGAGCCACAGTCAGCTCCTGGTCTTGTTTTTGCTGACTGTACAAAGCTTCTCCATCTTTGGCTGCAAAGAATATAATCAATCTGATTTCGGTGTTGACCATCTGGTGATGTCCATGTGTAGAGTCTTCTCTTGTGTTGTTGGAAGAGGGTGTTTGCTATGACCAGTGCATCTTCTTGGCAAAACTCTATTAGCCTTTGCCCTGCTTCATTCTGTACTCCAAGGCCAAATTTGCCTGTTACTCCGGGTGTTTCTTGACTTACTACTTTTGCATTCCAGTCCCCTATAATGAAAAGGACATCTTTTTTGATGTTAGTTCTAAAAGGTCTTGTAGGTCTTCATAGAACCATTCAACTTCACCTTCTTCAGCATTACTGGTTGGGGCATAGGCTTGGATTACTGATATTGAATGGTTTGCCTTGGAAACGAACAGAGATCATTTTTTCATTTTTTAGATTGCATCCAAGTACTGCCTTTTGGACTCTTTTGTTGACCATGATGGCTACCCCATTTCTTCTAAGGGATTCCTGCCCACATTCTGACAGAATGTGGTCCACTGGAGAAGGGAATGGCAAACCACTTCAGTATTCTTGCCTTGAGAACCCCATGAACAGTATGAAAAGGCAAAAAGATAGGATATTGAAAGAGGAGTTCCCCAGGTCGGTAGGTGCCCAATATGCTACTGGAGATCAGTGGAGAAATAACTCCAGAAAGAATGAAGGGATGGAGCCAAAGCAAAAACAATACCCAGTTGTGGATGTGACTGGTGATAGAAGCAAGGTCTGATGCTTTAAAGAGCAATATTGCATAGGAACCTGGAATGTCAGGTCCATGAATCAAGGGAAATTGGAAGTGGTCAAACAGGAAATGGCAAGAGTGAACATCCACATTCTAGGAATCAGCGAACTAAAATGGACTGGAATGGGTGAATTTAACTCAGAAGACCATTATATCTACTACTGAGGGCAGTGGAGAAGTTAACTACATGATGATGATGAGATGTTAGCCATGAGATAAGCTGCCATAATTCTGAAAACTGGCCTCAAAGAAATGAAAACAAACCAACCCTGGAACTGAAGACTAACTGTACTTAATCAAGATGATGCTGGTCAGACCACCAGTAATCAATTTCAAGATGACTGTCAGAGCTGACTGTACTGTTTCTGCATGTAGCACCCCTCTCTGTCTATAAAAGTTCTTGCCCCAGATTGTCGGGCTGGGGGTGGGGAATTGATCTTTGGACAGACATCTTCACCTCCTCCTTCCCCATTGCTGGTATCCAAAATAAAGCAAGCCTACAAATTTTCCTTTCCACCAACCTTGCCTCTTTATTGGCTTTTGAACTGTGAGCAACCAGACCCTACTTTTTTTTGAACTGCTGACACTACTGAGTATAGTTGAGGATCCATGGTTTGAATAGTTCAAATAAAGTACAAGCACTGTAACTTTTGTTATGGATATGGAGAAATTCCTTCTTCTAGGATCAAATCAACATTTGGTCCCTCATGTGAATACTCCTTATAGTTGAATTCCTGTAAGCATTTCTTTGGATCAAACTCTTAGAGGCAGAATAGCTGAGTCAAAGAGTATATTAGGCTAGATAATGGCACCCCAAAGATGTCCACACCCTGATTCCTGGAACCTGTGAACATATTAACATAATAAATAAGACATCACTGGTGTGAGTAAGTTGAGTCTCTAGATGAGAAGAGCAGCTTACATTTTCCAGGTGGGTCCAATTTAATTATAAGCGTTCCTAAGGTACAGAATTAAGTCATGTGGACTCTGCTCAGGCCTTATCCTACTCGGGGCTCTTTGACTTATTAGGAGAGTTCTTTTTCTGTTTAGGTTTGAGCAACCACAAACAAAACCAAAGCTGAGATTTGACACAGCGCAAGATTTATTTCATGGGCAAAGAATGAAGAAGCGGGAACTAAGTTCACAGATCAACTTCTCACCCACCTGGCAAGAGATATTTAAAGAGTAAAGATGGAAGGATGAGGATTGTGAAGCTAATGATGGGGAGGTATGTACATAAGTTTGTAGGGGAAGGGGCAGTGTTTTTTCTGTGGTGTAGGGTGCCACCCACTTTAATCCTTTTTCTGGTCCTTAATATCTGGTCATGGCTACCAGAAAGTGTGTCATTTAATATGCTAATATAGTAAAATCAATAGAGATTCAGGATCTGTTGAAGGTGAGATTCGTCACCATCGTGGTCTCAGCTGATTCCATTTTTGTTTGTAGCTTCCTTTCTTATGTCTGAATTATTTAACTTGAAGACTTATGTTAACCCCTACTAAAGTTGAGATTGGAAGGTTCTGAGCAAGGACACTCTTGCTAAAGGTAGAGGTTGACTTTGAGCAAAGGTTTGGAGTAGCTCTGTCAACACTTACAAGAAGTAGGTGATACGATGATGAAAGCAAGAGGGTACAAGTCCTTGGAGGAAGGGGCCATGAGCTAGGGAGTGCAGTTAGCCTCCAGAAGTTGAAAAAGCCAAGGAAATTAAATCTTCCTTCGGAGCCTCCAGAAGGAACCAGCCCTGCCAACACCTGTACTTTAGCCCAGTGAGACTGGTTTTGAACTTCTAATCTCCAAAACTGTAAGTAATAAATTTGTGCTGTTTCATGCTCCTAAATTTTTAGTAATTTGTTACAGCAGAATAAGAAACTAATGCAAGGAGTTTGCAAATAGTTTCAATGTTTTAATTGTCAAATTTCCCATCAGCAATGTATGAGAGTGTCTCTCTCCGATCTCTATTATTTTCGCTTCATGTCCCTTCTATAAGTAGCCTGTAAACTTTTCTAGGGTGTAGGCTATGTCCTTTACCTCTCTTTTCATCTCACACAAATATCCTGAAAATGATAGATCCACAAAACTCTATACTAACAATGTTAAATGTTAATGACTTTCAGTAGAGTAAGAAGGCATGGTAGAAATATTTGACCTGAATTTTTTGAAGAAAAATGTTCCACTTTGAGTCTTCTGAGTTAGGTTGAGTATCATATCATGTGTTTTAGAGTTTAAAAAAAGAGAAAAGCATCAAGTGGTAGGCATAAATATAACAGTTCAGCTCAGTCGTGTCCGACTCTTTGTGACTCCATGGACTGCAGCACACCAGGCCTCCCTGTCCATCACCAACTCCCAGAGCTTGCTCAAACTCATGTTCATCGAGTCAGTGGTCAGTGATGCCATCCAACCATCTCATCCTCTGTCGTCCACTTCTCCTGCCTTCAATCTTTCCCAACATCAGGATCTTTTCCAAAGAGTCAGTTCATTTATTTCATGGTAAAAGGGCAAGCTTAACAGACCCAGTATGCTATTTTGCTACCAAAATGAGACAAGCAATTGGAAAAACATTATAGAAAATAAATAGAAATATACTACACAGATCTGTATACACCTTTTTTCCTCTGCGTTCTAACACAAATTTCTATCAGGTTTACCCTTCATTTTTTTCTCAATGGCTTTATTGAGATATGATTTACATAAAATGCACGTGCTTAAAACTGTATAAATTTTATGTTTTAACATATGTATAAAACGTGAGAGACCATCACTATGATGAAGACAATGAACATAGCCATCATCCCTAAAAGTTTCCTTGTCTTCTTTTGTATCCTACCTTTCCACTCCTTCCCCTAACCTTCCAACTTGTCAGCTTTATGTCACTACAGGTGATTGAAGTTTGTGTGAACGAAAACCTAGTTTGCAGGTGATTGAAGTTTATATAAATGAAATTATACATATATATTCCTTTCTCTGATTTCCTTTACTTGAAATAATTATTTTGAGATTCATTCATGTTGTTTGTACAATAACTCATTGATATTTATTAGAATATTCACTCTATGGACATACCACAGTTTATCCATCCATCTGTTGACAGACAGACATTTCAGCTGTCTTCAGTTTTGGCCATCATAAATAAAGCTGCTATGAATACTAATTTATGTGTCTTTGTGTGAACATGTGCTTTCATTTCTCATGGTTAAATATCAGGAAAGTAATGACAAGGTATACATATACTTAACTTTTTAAGAAACTGCCAAACTGTTTTCCAAAGTACCATTTTATGGTCTTACCATCTGTGTGTGTGTGTGAGAATTCCTGTTACTCTATATCCTTATCCACACTTGTTTTGTTCAGTCATTTTTCATTAGCCATTCTAGTAGATATTGTCAACTACAAATTGGCACTTGCCATTAGGACTTGTCACCTACCTCTACAAGAATTAAATCATGTGCTGCTACAGTTACTGCTTTTCAACACCCCTTAAAAGGAGTTCAGGATGGAGAGCAGAAATGAGGCATTCTGTGCTGTGGCAGGGGTGGAGGTGGGGGACTGGCAGAACAGGTCTTCAGATAGATAATTTTAGGAGCAATTTTATGAGCCCAATTCTTGTATTGCCTCATGTCTAGAAAAGCTCTAGAGTGCTTCATGATGATGACTGCTTCTTGTGACTAGCTGACCTCCCCCCCACACCCCCACCCCCGCCTCTTTGGAGCAGTTTCTCAGAGCTATCTGAGGTGCTGTCTCCTGGGTTGCAGTCCTCGTTTTGCCCCAAATAAAACTTACCTCGCAACCTTCATGTTGTACAATTTTTTAGGTTTACTGTATGTAGTGATATCATATTGTGGCTTTAATTAGCCTTTCTCTAATAACTAATTATGTTGAGATTTTTTTTCATGTGCTTGTTTGCTGTTCTTATATCTTATTTGGTGCATGATCAAATCTTTGCAATTTTTATTGGGTTTCTTTATTGTTGAATTTTGAGAGTTCATCATACTTGGTAAAAGTTCTTTAAAAGAGAATTCATTTTATATGACTTGAATCCCCTTAAATGTATTGAGATTTGTTTTATGGCTCAGAACATGGTCTATTTGGTAAATGTTCCATATGCCCTTGAAAAGAATGTGTATTCTGCTGTTGTTGGGCTGAATGTTCTGTAAATGTTTATTTAAATTTGTTGATAGTGTTCAAATCTTCTATATCTGTGGTAGCACACTTATAATCCCCAAAGTGCCCATATTCTAAGCCTCCAAATTTGTGAATATGTTACTTTACATTCCAAAAGGACCTTACAGACATGATCTTATTAAAGGTATTTAGACTATCCTAGATTGTTCATGTGGGTCCAATTTAATCACAAGTCCTTAACAGCAGAGGACTTCTCCCCGCTGTAATCATGTTAAGTCCAAGCTCATACTGCTCCCTGCACAACAGGCCAATAAATCGAGAAGACAGTTGTTGGGACAAAGGATCATGACTTTGTTCAGAAAGCCAGCAGACCGAGAAGATGGTGAAGCAGTGTCTCAGAATCATCTTACCTGGGTTTGGACGCTAGTTTTTTACTCTTTTATGGAGCAAAGAATGGGAGGTGAGGAAGTAATATGAAAAAGGTGATAAATAGTTGTGAATATTTCTTGGTTCCCTGGGAACCTAGGGAAACTACTCTAGAGAGCCTGTGTTAATTTATTCTTTTCTGCTGCTGCTGCTGCTGCTGCTAAATCGCTTTAGTCGTGTCCGACTCTGTGCGACCCCATAGACAGCAGCCCACCAGGCTCCGCCGTCCCTGGGATTCTCCAAGCAAGAATACTGGAGTGGGTTGCCATTTCCTTCTTCAATGCATGAAAGTGAAAAGTCAAAGTGAAGTCGCTCAGTCGTGTCTGATTCTTAGCGACCCCATGGACTGCAGCCTACCAGGCTCCCCAGTCCATGGGATTCTCCAGGCAAAAGTACTGGAGTGGGGTGTCATTGCCTTCTTCATCTTCTTTCCTACAGCCACTCAAAGGTGGGCCTGGTCAGGATGTTTCCTGTGAGTAAACAAAAGTATTTCAGCTTAAGCTCTGGCATGGGAGGCCAGGTTCCTGGAGGTGTGTCATTATGTATATTTTAAGATATAGGCAACAGCCCTTTAGAGATTCACTTGTAGCAAAAACAATAGAATACAAAGGTTAATGTAAAAGAAACAGATCTAAGAGTCATATGTTCTCCCCTGTTACAATCAGAGGGAGACATGACTATGGAAAAAGAATCAGAGAGATTCAACATTGCTTGCTTTAAAGATGGAAGAAAAGATTCATGACCAAAAATGCAGGTGACCTCTAGAAACTGGGAAAGATCAAGAAATGGATTCTCTCCTAGCAGTTGCAGAAAGGAATACAGCCCTGTCTTCATCTTGACTTTTAGTTCAATGAGACCTGTGTTGGACTTCTGATTTATAGAACTGTAAGATAAATTTGTATTGTATAACCCACTAAATTTGTGCTAATTCACTCTAGCAGCAAGAGAAAAATAATGTATTTGTTCATGTAGTTGGCATTTCCAGTGCTCTTCATTTTTTCCAGATTTCTAGTTAGTATTATTTTCTATTAATGTAAAACTTTGGCACTTTTTGTAGTGCAGGTCTAGTGATGATGTAATATTTCAGCTTGTTTATGTCTGAAAAAGTCTATGTTTCACTTTTTTTTTTGAAAACAAAACATTGGTAAAGAATTCTAGGCTAATAATAGTTTTATTTTCTTTCATATATTCTATTGGTTTATTTTTGGAATTTATTTAAGTATGATTTTATGATCTTTTTTATGTGTTATTGGATTAGTTTGCTAATATTTTATTGAGAAGTTTTGCATCTATATTCATCAAAGATATTAGCCTATTTCTTCTTTGGTGGTATCTTTATCTGGTTTTGATATCAGGGTGAAGGTGGTTTCATAGAACATCTTTGGTAGTGCTCTCTCCTCTTCAATATTTTGGAAGAGTTTGAGAAGCATTGGTATAAGTTCTTTTAAATATGTTTTGTAAAATTCACCTGTGAAGCCATCTGGTCCTAAACTTTTGTTTATAGGGAGTTTTTTTAAAATTACAGATACTATTTCATTTCTAGTGATGCTTATGTTCAAAATTATTTACTTCTTCTTGATGAAATCTTGGTAGGCTGTTTATTTCTAGAAACGTCTCCATTTCTTCTAGGATGCCAAATTTATTGGCATATGATTGTTCATAGTATTCCCTTTTTTAAAAAAAAAATTTCTGCAGTCTTGGTTGTGTTATCTCCTTTTTAATTTATTTTCATCCTCTCTCTTTTCTTCTTGGTGAGTCTGGCAAGATGTTTGTCAATTTTCTTTACCCTTTCAAAGAACCAGCTCTTGGTTTTATTGTTCATTTGTTTGTTTTCATTTTTTAATCTCTATTTTATTTATTTCCTCTCTGATATTTATTATTTCCATCCTTCTGCTGACTTTGTTGTTCTTTATCTGATTCTTTTAAGTGGTAAGTTAGGCTGACTTTTGAGATTTTTCTTGTTTTCTTTTGGAAGGCCTGTATCACTGCTAGTAACTTCTCTCTAAGAAATGCTTTTGCTTCAACAGATGAAATTTTTGGGATAAAAAAAAAGAAATTTTTTTTCTTTCAGACAAGGCTTTATTGGGACTCCTGTACCGGCTGCAGGAAGGAGAGAAAACAAGTAGCAAGTTCCCTTGCTCATCCCCCAAGCGGGGGTAATATTGTTCCTTATGTGGGATGAGAGTAGGGGTGTTTCCAGGGGTTGGGCTGGTTTGCTTACCCCTTTGGGGTATTGAGTGCAGGGGTCATGTGTGCATCTTATCTATTTTATACAGTTGTATTTTTACTGTCTTTGTCTCAGGGTAGTTTTAAATTTCCTTTTCAATTTCATAGTCAATCCATTGGTTTCTTAGTATCATGTTGTTCAGTCTAGGTGTAATATTTTTCTCATTTCTTTTTCTGTGATTGATTTCTAGTTTCATGCCTTTGTGTTTAGAAAACATGCTTGAGATAATTATTGTACTCTTATTAGTTGAGGCTTGTTTTATGTCTAGTATATGGTGAGTCCTAGAGAATGTTCCATGTGCACTTGAAAAGAATGTGTATTCTGTTTTTCCTGGATGTAACATCCTGAAAATTTTAACAATTAAGTCTAAATGTTTTATTTTATCATTTAGGTTGTCTGTTGGCTTACTGTTTTTCTCTCTAGAAGATCTGTCCATTGATGTGACTGGGGTGTTAAATTCTCCTACGATTATTATATTCCTGTCAATTTCTCCCTTTACATCTGTTAACATGTTATGTTTTTGGATGCTCCTGTATTAGATGCATATATGTTGATTAGTATAAAGTTCTCATATTGATCATTTTACCATTATATAGTGTCCTTCTTTATTTTTATAGCCTTTGCTTTAAAATCTACTTTGTCTGCCATGAGTATTGTGATTGCCCACTCCTGTTATTTCCATCTGCATGAAGTATCTTTTCCATCCCCTTACTTTTGGTCTGTATGTGTCATGTGGCCTAAAGTGGGTCTCCTGTAGGCAGGATATTGTATACTCATATTTTTTAATCTAATCTCCCACTCTTTTTATCTTTTAAAAAATATTATATTGGAATATAGGTTTTATATTGATTTACAATGTTGTTTTTGTTTCCAGGTGTACAGCAAAGTAATTCAGTTAAACATATGCATATATCTATTCTTTTCACATTCTTACTCCATTTAGGCTATTATAGAATATTGAGCACCATTCCTTGTGCTATACAGTAGGCCCTTGTTGGTTATGTATTTTAACTATAGCACTGTATATGTCAATCCCAAGCTCCCAATTTATTCCTCCGCACCACCTTTCCCCATAAGTTTGTTTTCTAAATCTGTGTCTGATTCTGTTTTGTAAATAAGCTCATTTGTCTCATTTTTAATATTCTGTATGTAAACAATATCAAGATACTTATCCTTCTTTGTCTGACTTCCTTTACTTAGTATGATAATGTCTGCATCCATCAATATTGCTGCAAATGGCATTATTTCATTCTTTTTAATAGCTGAGTAACATTTCTTTGTATATATGTACCACATCTTTATCCACTCTTCTGTCAATGGACATTTAGGTTGCTTCCATGTCTTAGATACTGTAAACAGTGTTGCAGTGAATATTGAGGTTCATGTATTCATGAACCATTTATCCAGGTATCTATCTTTTGAACAATGGTTTTCTTTGAATATATAACCAGGAGTGGGATTGCTGGCTGATATGGTAGTTCTAGTTTTAGATTTTTAAGAAACCTTCATACTGTGCTCCATAGTGGCTGCATCAATTTACATTCCCACCAACAATGTACGAGGTTTCCTTTTTTCCCACAGCCTGTCCTGCATTTATTGTTTATAGACTTTTTGACAATGGCTATTCTGACTGGTGTGAGGTGATATCTCATTATAGTTTTGATTTGCAGTTCTCTAATAATTAGTCATATTGAACATCTTTTCATGTGCCTCTTGGCCATTTGTATGTCTCCTTTGGAAACATGTCTATTTAGGTCTTGTGCATTCAAATGTGTATATCTTTCCTTTTCTCCTTTGCCTTTAGCTTCTCTTCTTTTCTCAGCTATTTGTAAGGCCTCCTCAATGATTTTGCCGTTTTGCATTTCTTTTTCTTGGGGATGGTCTTGATCACTGCCTCCTGTACAATGTCATGAATCTCTTCTTCAGGCACTCTATCAGATCTAATTCCTGGAATCTATTTGTCACTTCCACTGTATAATCATAAGGGATTTAATTTAAGTCATACCTGAATGGTCTACTGGTTTTCCCTACTGTCTTCAATATAAGTCTGAATTTGGCAATAAGGAGTTCATGAAATGAGCCACATCATCTCCTGGTCTTACTTTTGCCGATTGTATAGAGCTTCTCCATCTTTGGCTGCAAAGAATATAATCATTCTGATTTCAGTATTGACCATCTGGTGATGTCCATGTGTAGAGTCTTCTCTTGTGTTGTTGAAAGAGGGTATTTGCTTTGACCTGTGCGTTCTCTTGACAGAAGTCAGTTAGCCTTTGCCCTGTTTTGTTTTGTACTCCAAGGCCAAATTTGCCTGTTACTCCAGGCATCTCTTGACTTCCTACTTTTGAGTTCCAGTCCCCTATAATGAAAAGGACATCTTTTTTGGGTGTTAGTTCTAGAAGGTCTTGTAGGTCTTCATAGAACCGTTCAACTTCAGCTTGTTCAGCATTACTGGTTGGGGCATAGACTTGGATTACTGTGATATTGAATGGTTTGCCTTGGAAACAAACAGAGATAATTCTGTCATTTTTGAGATTGCACCCAAGAACTACATTTTGGACTCTTTTGTTGACTGTGAGGACTACTCTATTTCTTTTAAGCGATTCTTGCCCACAGTAGTAGATATATTGGTCATCTGAGTTAAATTCGCTCATTCCAATCCATTTGAGTTCACTGATTCCTAAAATGTCGATGTTTATTCTTGCCATCTCCTGTTTGACCATTCAATTTACCTTGATTCACATGCTTAACATTCCAGTTTCCTATGCAAAATTGTTCTTTATAGCATCAACTTCACTTCCATCACCAGTCATATCCACAACTGGGCACTGTTTTTGCTTTGGCTCCATCTCTTCATTCTTTCTGGAGTTATTTCTCCACTATTCTCCAGTAGCATATTGGGCACCTATCGAACTGGGGAGTTCATCTTTCAGTGTCATATCTTTTTGCCTTTTCAATAGAATGGGAAGGACTAGAGATCTGTTCAAGAAAATTAGAGATACAAAGGGAAATTTTCATGCAAAGATGGGCACAAAAAAAGGACAGAAATGGTACTGACCTAACAGAAGCAGAAGATATTAAGAAGAGGAGATATTAAGAGGAGGTGGCAAGAATACACAGAAGAACTATACAAAAAAGATCTTTATGACTTTGATAACCACAGTGGTGTGATCACTCACCTTGAACCAGACATCCTGGAATGCAAAATCAAGTGGGCCTTAGGAAGCATCACTATGAACAAAGCTAGTGGAGGTGATGGAATTCCAGTTGAGCTATTTCAAATCCTAAAAGATGATGCTGTTAAGGTGCTACACTCCATATGTCAGCAAATTTGGAAAACTCAGCAGTGGCCACAGGACTGGAAAAGGTCAGTTTTCATTCCAATCCCAAAGAAAGGCAATGCCAAAGAATGTTCAAACTACAACACAATTGCACTCATCTCACATGCTAGCAAAGTAATGCTGAACATTCCCCAAGCCAGACTTCAACAGTATGTGAACCGTGAACTTCCAGGTGTTAAAGCTGGATTTAGAAAAGGCAGAGGAACCAGAGATCAAATTGCCAACATCCACTGGCTCATTGAAAAAGCAAGAGAATTCCAGAAAAATGTCTACTTCTGCTTTATTGATTACCCCAAAGGCTCTGACTGTGTGGATCACAACAAACTGTGGGAAATTCTTAAAGAGATGGGAATACCAGACTACCTCACCTACCACCTGAGAAATATGTATGCAGGTTTCTGTAAGCAGCAGCTAGAACTGGGCATGAAACAAAAGACTGGATCCAAATCGGGACAGCAGTACGTCAAGGCTGTATATTGTCACCCTGCTTATTTAACCTATATGCAGAGTACATCATGCAAATTCCAGGCTGGATGAAGCACAAGCTGGAATCAAGATTTCTGAGAGAAATATCAATAACCTCAGATATGCAGATGACACCACCCTTATGTCAGAAAGTAAGAGGAACTAAAAAGCCTCTTGATGAAAGTGAAAGTGGAGAGTGAAAAAGTTGGCTTAAAGCTCAACATTCAGAAAACTAAGATGTGATGGCATCTATTCCCATCACTTCATGGCAAATAGATGGGGAAACAATGGAAACAGTGAGACACTTTATCTTTTTGGGCTCCATAATCACTGCAGATGGTGACTGCAGCCATGAAATTAAAAGATACTTGCTCCTTGGAAGAAAAACTACGACCAACCTAGACAGCATATTAAAAAGCAGAGACATTACTTTGCCAACAAAGGTCCATTTAGTCAAAGCTATGGTTTTTCCAGTAGTTGTGTATGGATGTGAGAGTTGGACTGTAAAGAAAGCTGAGCACTGAAGAATTGATGCTTTTGAACTGTGGTGTTGGAGAAGACTCTTCAGAATCCTTTGGACTGCAAGGAGATCAGCCAGTCAATCCTAAGGGAAATCAGTCCTAAATATTCACTGGAAGGACTGATGCTGAAGCTCAAATACTTTGGCCACCTGATGCGAAGAACTGACTCATTTGCAAAGACCCTGATGGTGGGAAAGATTGAAGGCCGGAGGAGAAGAGGACGACAGAAGATGGGATGGTTGGATGGCATCACCGACTCAAGGGACATGAGTTTGAATAAGCTCCAGGAGTTGTTGATGGATAGGGAAGCCTGGTGTGCTGCAGTCCATGCCATCACAAAGAGTCAGACGTGACTGAGTGAACCTAACTGAGGTCTTCTGCCCATTTTTTTTTTCTTTTATATTGAGCTGCATGAGGTGTTTGTAAAATTTGGAGATTAATCCCTTGTCAGTTACACTGTTTTCAAATATTTTCTCTTATCCTGTGGGTTGTCTTTTCATTTTGTTTATGGTTTCTTTACTGTGCAAAAGCTTTTAAGTTTAATTAGATCCCATTTGTTTATTTTTGGCTTTATTTCCATTACTCTAGGAGATGGATCAAAAAAGATATTGTTGCAATTTATGTCAAGAATATTCTGCCTATGTTTTCCTCTAAGAGTTTTATAGTCTGGTCTTAAATTTAGGTCTTTAATCACTTGAATTTGTTTTTGTGTATAGCATTAAATATATTCTTAGTTCATTTACATGTGGCTGTCCAACTTTCCCAGTACCACTTGCTGAAGAGATTGTCTTTTTTCCCATTGTATATTCTGGCCTTTGTTGAGAATTAATTAATACTAGCTGTGTGAGCTTATTTCTGGGTTTTCTATCCTGTTCCATTGATCTATATTTCAATTTTTGTTCCAGTTTCATTGTGTTTTGATTACTGTAGCTTTGTAATGTAGTCTGAAATCAGGGAGCCTGATTCCTCCAGCTCCATTTTTCTTAAGGTTGCTTTGTCTGTTCAGGGTCTTTTGTGTCTCCATACAAATTTTAAGATCTTTTGTTCTAGTTGTGTGAAAAATGACATTGGTAATTTGATAGGGATTGCACTGAATCTGTAGATTACATTTGGGAGTATAGTCAATCCAAGAACGTGGTGTATCTTTCCATGTGTCTGTGTCATCTTTGATTTCTTTCATCATGTCTTGTAATTTTTGGAATACAGATCTTTTGCCTCTTTAGGTAGGTTTATTCCTAGGTATTTTATTCTTTTTGATGTGATGGTAAATGGGATATTTTTTCTTTCTGATCTTGTTCGTATGCAGAAATGCAACAGATTTCTGTGTGTTAATTTTGTATCCTGCAACTGTACCAAATTCATTGATGAGCTCTAGTCATTTTCTGGTAGCATATAGGATTTTCTATATATAGTAGTATGTCATCTGCAAACAGTGACATTTTTACTTCTTTTCCAATTTGAATTCCATCTATTTGTTATTCTTCTCTGATTGCTGTGTCTAAGCCTTCCAAAAGTATGTTGAATAAAACAACAATGGGCATCCTTGTCTTGTTCTTGATTTTGGAGGAAAATGCTTTCAACTTTTCACCATCGAGTGTGATACTATCTGTAGGTCTGTCATATATGCCTTTAATATGTTGAGATATGTTCCCTCTATGCTCACTTTCTGGGGAGTTTTTATTATAAATGGTTGTTGAGTTTTGTCAAAGCTTTTTCTGCATCTATTGAGATGATCATATAGTTTTTATTGTTCAGTTTGTTAATGTGATGTATCACACTGGTTGATTTGGGATGTTGAAAAATGCTTGCATCTCTGGGATAAATCCCTTTTGATTATGGTTTATGATCCTTTTAATGTATTGTTGGATTTGCTTTGCTAAAATTTGGTTGAGGATTTTTGCATCTGTATTCATTAGCTATATTGGCCTATCAGTGTCATCAGTGATATTGGCCTATGATTTTCTTTTCTGTGGTATCTTTGTCTGGTTTTGGTATCAAGGTGATGGTGGCCTCATTGAATGAGTTTTGGAATGCTCCCCCTTCTGCAATTTTTTGGAAATAGTTTCATAAGGTTAGGTGTTGTCTTCTCTAAATGTTTGATAGAATTTGCCTGTGAGGCCATCTGGTCCTGGATTTTTGTTTGTTGGGAATTTTTTAAATCACAGCTTCATTTTTAGTACTTATAATTGGTCTGTTTATATTTTCTATTTCTTCCTGATTCAATCTTGGGAGACTGTACCTTTCTAAGAAATGTATCATTTCTTCTAGGTTGCCCATTTTATTGGCATGTAGTTGCTTATAATAGTCTCATCATTTTTTGTATTTCTGTGGTGTCCACTGTAACTTCTCCTTTTTCATTTCTAATTTTATTGATTTGAGCCTTCTTCCTTTTTTTCTTGAAGAGTCTGGCTAAAGGTTTATCAATTTTATCTTTTCAGAGAACCAGATTTTAGTTTCATTGACCTTTTCTATTATCTTCTTCATCTATTTTATTTCTGCTGTGATCTTTATGATTTCTTTCCTTCTACAACTTTGGGTTTTGTTCTTTCTCTAGTTGATTTGTTTGTAAGGTAAGGTTGTTTGAGGTTTTACTTATTTCCTGAGGTAAGCTTGTATTGTTATAAACTTCCCTCTTGGAACTGCTTTTATTGTGTCCCATAGGCTTCAGGTCATCATGCTTTCATTTCCATGTGTCTAGGTGTTTTTGATTTCCATTTTTTCAGTGATCCATTGGTTGTTTAGTAGCATAGTATTTATCCAACACATGCTTTTTTTTTTTTTTACATTTTTTTTCTTTGTAGTTGATTTCTGACCTCATAGGTTTGTGGTCAGAAAAAATGGTTGATATTATATCAAGTTTCTCAAGTTTACTAAGGCTCACTTTGTGGCCCTGCATATGATCTATCTTGGAGAGTGTTTCATGTGCACTTGAATATGTATTCTACTCCTTTTGGATAGAATACTCTATAAATATCAATTAAGTCCATTTTGTCTAATGTGTCATTTAAGGCCTGTACTTCCTTATTTATTTATTGGCTGCACTGGGTCTTCATTGCTGTGCAGGCTTTTCTCTAGTTGTGGCAAGTGGGGACTACTCTCTTATTGCAGTGAGCAGGTTTCTCATTGTGTTGTGGAGCATAGACTCTAGGGCGTGCAGGCTTCAGTAGTTGTGGCACAATGGCCCAGTAGTTGAGGTTCCTGGGCTCTAGGTTCAATAGTTGTGGCACATGGGCCCAGCTGCTCTGCATATGGGATCCTCCTATACCAAGGATTGAACCTGTGTCTCCTGCATTGGCAGTGGATTCTCCACCACTGAACCACCAGGGAAGCCCTGTATTATTTTCTGTCTGGATAATCTGTTCTAAATCATGTTAAAGATCAAAGATTGAGCTTGAGGGCATGGGGAACCACTGAAAGATTTTAAGTATATATGTGACGTACAGTTTTATTCTTTTAAGACTCCTTTTGGAGGCTGTGTAGAATAGGGCAACTTTAAAAGATTCATGGTGGCATTGGCAGGCAGATTTGATGAAATGATGGGGACAGGTATCTGACAAGAAAACAGTTCCAAATCTTGGACTTTAAGAGCCTCAAACTTCCTATTTCAAGTCTGTACTCCCAAACACTGGCTCTGTCGTGTCTCAATATACAGCCATCCCTCAGTTTCCATGGGATATTAGTTCTAGGACACAGCACCCCCAACTCAGATACCAAAATCTGTAGATGATCACCACCTTTACAGTTGGGCCTCTGTATATCAACTACTTACTCACATCTAACTTCTGTCCTCATTGACCTCTTTACCTAGCTTAGATTCCATGTTCCTTGCTAAACCTCTACCTTAGGCATATCCCCAATTTTCTTATCCTTTTCTCTTTATCATGACCAGTGTTTCTGTTATTCCTTTCTTCTCCACTGGCATCTTCTCACAGCATTTAAACTCAAGCATTTCCTATCTTAAAAACAAGTGTTTTTCTCTAGGCCGTATCTCCCTCTACCACCTATTCTCCTTTCTCCATTTCACAGCCCAACTTATTTATGGCCTAAGCTCTTTACACCTAACTTGCCTCTTGAGAAATCTGTATGCAGGTCAGGAAGCAACAGTTAGAACTGGACATGGAACAACAGACTGGGTCCAAATAGGAAAAGGAGTACATCAAGGCTGTATATTGTCACCCTGCTTATTTAACTTATATGCAGAGTACATCATGAGAAACGCTGGACTGGAAGAAGCACAAGCTGGAATCAAGATTGCCGGGAGAAATATCAATAAAGTCAGATATGCAGATGACACCACCCTTATGGCAGAAAGTGAAGAGGAGCTAAAAAGCCTCTTGATGAAAGTGAAAGAGGAGAGTGAAAAAGTTGGCTTAAAGCTCAACATTCAGAAAACGAAGATCATGGCATCCGGTCCCATCACTTCATGGGAAATAGATGGGGAAACAGTGGAAACAGTGTCAGACTTTAGTTTTTTGGGCTCCAAAATCACTGCAGATGGTGATTGCAGCCATGAAATTAAAAGATGCTTACTCCTTGGAAGAAAAGTTATGACCAACCTAGATAGTATATTCAAAAGCAGAGACATTACTTTGCCGACTAAGGTCTGTCTAGTCAAGGCTATGGTTTTTCCTGTGGTCATGTATGGATGTGAGAGTTGGCCTGTGAAGAAGGCTGAGTGCCGAAGAATTGATGCTTTTGAACTGTGGTGTTGGAGAAGACTCTTGAGAGTCCCTTGGACTGCAAGGAGATCCAACCAGTCCACTCTGAAGGAGATCAACCCTGGGATTTCTTCGGAAGGAATGATGCTAAAGCTGAAACTCCAGTACTTTGGCCACCTCATGTGAAGAGTTGACTTATTGGAAAAGACTCTGATGCTGGGAGGGATTGGGGGCAGGAGAAGGGGACGACAGAGGATGAGATGGCTGGATGGCATCACTGACTCGATGGACGTGAGTCTGAGTGAACTCCGGGAGATGGTGATGGACAGGGAGGCCTGGCGTGCTGTGATTCATGGGGTTGCAAAGAGTCGGACACGACTGAACAACGGAACTGAACTGAAGCTCTTTACTTCCTCTGTTCTTGTCATTTATATGGAAATTGAAGTCACCAAGAATGATAGGAGGGGCTCTCCTGGTTGCTCAGTGGTAAAGAATCTGCCTACCAGTGCAGGGGACGTAGGTTCAATCCCTGGTCTGGGAAGATCCCACATGCTGTGGAGCAACTAAGCCTATGTGCCACAGATACTGAGCCTGTGCTCCAGAGTCTGGGAACCACAACTACTGAGGCCTGCACGCCCTACAGTCTGTGCACCACAACAAGAGAAGTCACTGCAGTGAGAAGCTTGTGCACTGCAACTAAGGAGTAGCCCCCACACTTCACAAATAAGGAAAACCCTCGCACAGCAATGAAGACCAAACACAGACAATAATAAATAAGTAAGCAAAACGATAGGAATATTTGTTGAAGACAGTGACACAGGTTCTAAACTCTTCAATAAACGAGGGTAGAGAAGGATGGTAGTTTAAAGGTCAGGAGATGGGAGTCCAATGCATTCTTAAAGAGGAGTAGGGCCATTCAATTATGCCCTATCACTGACATCAGAGTGAGCAACTTAAAGCCAGTTTTACACTACTTAAGGGAAATAATGTGACATTTTTTACATAGGTGAGGAAAACCATTGTGAAAGAAGTCATATATATATATGTGTGTGTGTCTATAAGTGTGTATACACACATATATGTGTGGTATCATTTATATAAAATTGTATAAGTATAAATGTGTGCATGTATTATATCTGTAAACATTGTAAACATAAAATTGTCTGCAAGAGAGTTCACCAAAATATTAACAGTGGCTACCATTGAGTGGTAGAATTTGGGGTAATCTTTCCCTTTTTTATAGTGCTCTTTTCAAATGCTTGAATATTCTTCTAAAGCATGTATCATCCTCGAGTGCTTCCCAGGTGGTCCTAGTGGTAAAGAACCCATCTGCCATTGCAGGAGACATATGAGATACAGGTTTGATCCCTGGAGGAGGGCATGGCAACCCACTCAAATATTCTTGCCTAGAGAATCCCATGGACAGAGGGGCCTGGTGGACCACAGTCCATTAGGGTCTCAGAGTCAGACACGACTAAAGCAACTTAGCCCACATGCATATCATCTTTGAATTTAGAAAGATGAAAAGTTACTTATTATATTGGAAGAAAATTTTAATAGATTGTTCTGAAGTGGCTCCGTCTTATTTTGCCCTGTCTTTTTATCTACATGTATCATGAGAAGGAGATTAGAAATAAAGAAGAGCAGATTGGAAGTGGCTTAGTCTTCTTGTATCATGGGATTATTAGATCTAAGCAGGTGGTGATATTTTGCTGTAGGAAGATATTTAACTAACATCCAGACACAAACCTGGAAGCTAACCCTACTTCAGGAAGTCAGAAAATGAACCAACTTTCCAGTTTTTGCATCTAGCAGAAAAATGATAATGTTGGAATTTATTGAGTAGCAAAAACTAAACATTGCAAGGTATGTGAGATAACATAAGCCAAGCACCTCTACCAAAACAAAAAAAAGGCCATTCAAATTTTGTCCTTTAAAAACTGATATTTAACTTGTTACAGTTGTTACAAGCCACTAATCTGAGTAAATGTCATGGGCTTGTACTACTTATTGTCAGAGTTATTAAACTGTGATCTGTGGGCCCAAAAGGGAAACGTACTCTTTCAACTTAATTTCTATCACACTGAAAGATGATTTTTTCCTTTAAATTAATTGGGAAAACGTCTTAAACTTCTCACTAATACATTTAAAAATTTTTGATCCTTTAAAAGTAATAAATACTATTATTAAATCATATACATAAAACAATTAGCATCTATACTCTCCTATGAGTGCCACTCAGTTCAGTTCAGTCACTTAGTCATGTCTCTTTGCAACTCCATGGACTGTAGCATGCCAGGCTTCCCTGTCCATCACCAACTCCAAGAGCTTGTACAAACTCATGTCTATTGTCTCGTGATGCCACCCAACCATCTCATCCTCTGTCGTTCCCTTCTGCTCCCACCTTCAATCTTCCCCAGCATCAGGGTCTTTTCCAGTGAGTCAGTTCTTTGCATCAGGTGGCCAAAGCATTGGAGTTTCAGCTTCAGCATCAGTCCTTCCAATGAATATTCAGGACTGATTTCCTTCAGAATGGACTGGTTGGATCTCCTTGAAGTCCAAGGGACTTCTCAAGAGTCTTCTCCAACACCGCAGTTCAAAAGCATCAGTTCTTTGGTGCTCAACTTTCTTTATAGTTGCACTGTCACATCCATACATGACTACTGGAAAAACCATACGGGATGACATTCTCAAAATAAAAATGTCCATACTCTTCCATCTATATAATGAATACTGACCACCGGTTTGTTTCCAGCATTGAGTTGGGAACTGGGAATAGCACTGTGACTAAGACAGCAGTTACTGTCTTAAAAGATCTAAGTCTACTGGAGATCAGACAAGTCAGCAGGCCGTTACATGGAGTGGTATCCGCTTTACCTGGGAATGCACAGGGTGCTCATGTGAGCACATAGGAAGGGCCCCTATCCCATTCTTCAAGAGTAGGGGAAGGTATCTTGAAAAAATTCAATATAATTTCTTTTATGCATGGTCTTAATACAAAATTCAAATTTCCTCTAATTATATTTTTTAAAAGATGTCTAACTTTTGCTTTCTCTGGCAATATTTGAAATAAGATATTGCAGAATTGTGCGACATAAGTAGTATATGATAGGTGACATTTATTATACCCTCTGTGACTTGGATGAACATCTTGATGAAGCTCCATATGTGATATCTAGAGAATATGTAGTAATCAGGACGAAGGAGTAGGGGAAGGGGATAAGAACAAAAGATTGGATAACACGAGCAATAGTGACGTTTGTCACCAGGAGGCATTTTAAGATGGTGCTTCTCTTTGACTAGCCATTATACTTCCATAAAAAATGTGAGTAAACAGGGAAATCTTTGAGGTTCTACCTTTAAAGTCATTTTTATAACCACTGTCTACACATCTTAAGTTTAGACTTCCCTAACTGCTCTAACCCTTTATCTGTGAGTATCCCCTGTGATGTGGGGACCTCTGAAGCTTGTACCCCCAAGACTCTGGCCCTTAATGGCCATAGTTGATTGAATTATGGAAAGACTGCCTGGTCAGATTCCTTAAAATTTTGGAATTGTGACTTGGAAGTAATTGTTGGACTCTGGCACTTAAACAGGAAAGTCAGATAAAGCAGGAGAAACAAACAACAACCCCACCCCACTAGTCTTAACAAACAGCTGCAGAGAAGCAAAAACAAAAGGCCAAGTGATGAGAAATAGGGATAGATGAGGGAAAAGGTAAGGAAGAGCATTAAAGTCTTTGTTTTAAAGCCTCATGAAGTCTTTATTTCCTGCCCTTTGGTTCCATGAACTGAGTATTATTCCTGATAGTAAATCCTCTTTCACTTAAGACTAGCCAGAGCAGGTTTCTCTGCTCTGAAGAGCTGAGTTAAATTCTTCCTAAGGTAGCGAGAGAGAGAGAGAGAGAGAGAGAGAGTAAAAGATATAAAGTGTCTTTCACCTCAAGAAAAACACTTGTGTAGCTCTAGGTGTAGAGATAGAGGAGGGGGCACTGTATACTAGAGATCCTGAGCCTCCACTGGACCTTTATGTGTTGTTTCATGATGGTCATTTGTGTGTGTGTGTGGGGGGGGATGGTATTCATTTGCTCATCAGCCCCTTCTGTACCTTATAGGCCCTCTTAATGCTTCCTTTTGGCTTTTACTTCTGCCCAACTGCCTCTTTCCCCATTTTCTATGTGCCCAGGGAAGTAGAAAAGTATCTGATTATGCCAAACTTTTCACCAGTTCAGTTCAGTTCAGTTGCTCAGTCGTGTCTGACTCTGCGACCCCATGGACTGCAGCCTGCCAGGCCTCCCTGTCCATCACCAACTCCTGGAGTTTACTCAAACTTATGTCCATTGAGTTGGTGATGCCATCCAACCATCTCATCCTCTGTTGTCCCTTTCTCCTCCTGCCTTCAGTGTTTCCCAGAATCAGGGTGTTTTCAAATTGGTCAGCTCTTCACATCAGGTGGACAAAGTATTGGAGTTTCAGCTTCAACATCAGTCCTTCCCATGAACATTCAGGACCCCAGACATGTGGATAGGCTGCTATGGATGGTTTCTAGTCAGTTTCCTCTTCTGTACCATTAAAATATCATCTACTCTTCAGAGCTGCTATGAGAGTAAGGAAGGTAAAGTGCCTAGTACTACACTTCATAAGTTTCTATAGCATTTTAAATGTTATAGATAAGATTTCTATCTATAATACTTTAAATGTTATAGATAACATTTCCAAATTTTATTTGGAAATAGTTTCAAACTTAAGATTGCAAGAATAATGCAAATAATGTTTTCATACCCATTCAGTTCAGTTCAGTCACTCAGTCGTGTCCGACTCTTTGCGACCCCATGAATCGCAGAACACCAGGCCTCCTTGTACATCACCAACTCCCGGAGTTTACTCAGATTCACATACATCGAGTCAGTGATGCCATCCAGCCATCTCATCCTCTGTCAGCCCCTTCTCCTCCTGTCCCCAATCCCTCCCAGCATCAGAGTCTTTTCCAATGAGTCAACTCTTCACATGAGGTGGCCAAAGTACTGGAGCTTCAGCTTTAGCATCATTCCTTCCAAAGAAATCCCAGGGCTGATCTCCTTCAGAATGGACTGGTTGGATCTCCTTGCAGTCCAAGGGACTCTCAAGAGTCTTCTCCAACACCACAGTTCAAAAGCATCAATTCTTCAGCACTCAGCCTTCTTCACAGTCCAACTCTCACATCCATACATGACCACAGGAAAAACCATAGCCTTGACTAGACAGACCTTAGTCGGCAAAGTAATGTCTCTGCTTTTGAATATGCTATCTAGGTTGGTCATAACTTTTCTTCCAAGGAGTCATATCCATTACCTATTTTCAAAAAACATTTTGCTTCTTTTATTTGTTTCTATGTAATTTTGTTAGGAATGATTTGAGAATAATTTGTATACATTATGGTTATATATTCCTAAATACTTCAGTGTGTATTTCCTTAGAATATACTGTTACATAAACACAGTAGTTATAAACTTCAGTAAATCAACATTGATACAATACTATTTTCTAATCTTCTATCTATATTCTTTTTTTAATATAAATTTATTTAATTGCAGGTTAATTACTTTACAATATTGTATTGCTTTTGCCACACATCAACATGAATCCACCACAGGTATACATGTGTTCCCCATCCGGAACTCTCCTCCCTCCTCCGTCCCCATATCATCCCTCTGGGTCGTCTAAATGCACCAGCCCCAAGCATCCAGTATCATGCATCGAACCTGGACTGGCGATTCATTTCATATATGATATTATACATGTTTTGATGCCATTCTCCCAAATCATCCCACCCTCTCCCTGTCCCACAGAGTCCAAAAGACTGTTCTATACATCTGTGTCTATTTTGCTGTCTCGCATACAGGGTTATTGTTACCATCTTTCTAAATCCCATATATTTGCATTAGTATACTGTATGGGTGTTTTTCTTTCTGGCTTACTTCACTCTGTATATAATAGGCTCCAGTTTTATCCACCTCATTAGAACTGATTCAAATGTATTCTTTTTAATGGCTGAGTAATACTCCATTGTGTATATGTACCACAGCTTTCTTACCCATTTGTCTGCTGATGGACATCTAGGTTGCTTCCATGTCCTGGCTATTACAAACAGTGCTGCGATGAACCTTGGGGTACATATGTCTCTTTCAATTCTGGTTTCCTCGGTGTGTATGCCCAGCAGTGGGGTTGCTGGGTCATAAGGCAGTTCTAGTTCCAGTTTTTCAAGGAATCTCCACACTGTTCTCCATAGTGGCTGTACTAGTTTGCATTCCCACGAACAGTGTTAAGAGGGTTCCCTTTTCTCTATACCCTGTCCAGCATTTATTGCTTGTAGACTTTTGGATCGCAGCCATTCTGACTGGCATGACATGGTACCTCATTGTGGTTTTGATTTGCATTTCTCTGATAATGAGTGATGTTGAGCATCTTTTCATGTGTTTGTTAGCCATCTGTATGTCTTCTTTGGAGAAATGTCTATTTAGTTCTTTGACCCATTTTTTGATTGGGTCATTTATTTTTCTGGAATTGAGCTGCAGGAGTTGCTTGTATATATTTGAGATTAGTTGTTTGTCAGTTGCTTCATTTGCTATTATTTTCTCCCAATCTGAACACTGTCTTTTCACCTTGCTTATAGTTTCCTTTGTTGTACAGAAGCTTTTAAGTTTAATTAGGTCCCATTTGTTTATTTTTGCTTTTGTTTCCAATATTCTGGGAGGTGGGTCATAGAGGATCCTGCTGTTATGTATGTTGGAGAGTGTTTTGTCTATGTTCTCCTCTAGGAGTTTTATAGTTTCTGGTCTTACGTTTAGATGTTTAATCCATTTTGAGTTTATTTTTGTGTATGGTGTTAGAAAGTGTTCTAGTTTCATTATTTTACAAGTGGTTGACCAGTTTTCCCAGCACCACTTGTTAGATTGTCTTTTCTCCATTGTATATTCTTGCCTCCTTTGTCAAAGATAAGATGTCCATAGGTGCATGGATTTATCTCTGGGCTTTCTATTTTGTTCCATTGATCTATATTTCTGTCTTTGTTCCAGGACCATACTGTCTTGGTGACTGTGGCTTTGTAGTAGAGCCTGAAGTCAGGCAGGTTGATTCCTCCAGTTCCATTCTTCTTTCTCAAGATTGGCTATTTGAGGTTTTTTGTATTTCCATACAAACTGTGAAATTATTTGTTCTAGCTCTGTGAAAAATACCACTGGTAGCTTGATAGGGATTGCATTGAATCTATAGATTGCTTTGGGTAGTTTACTCATTTTCACTATATTGATTCTTCCAATCCATGAACATGGTATATTTCTCCATCAATTAGTGTCCTCTTTGATTTCTTTCAGCAGTGTTTTATAATTTTCTATATATAGGTCTTTAGTTGCTTTAGGTAGATATATTCCTAAGTGTTTTATTCTTTTCATTGCAACGGTGAATGGAATTGTTTCCTTAATTTCTCTATTTTCTCATTATTCATGTGTAGGAATGCAAGGGATTTCTGTGTGTTGATTTTATATCATGCAACTTTACTATATTCATTGATTAGCTCTAGTAATTTTCTGGTGGATTCTTTAGGGTTTTCTATGTAGAGGATCATGTCATCTGCAAAGAGTGAGAGTTTTACTTCTTTTCCAATTTGGATTCCTTTTATTACTTTTTCTGCTCTGATTGCTGTGGCCAAAACTTCCAGAACTATGTTGAATAGTAGTGGTGAAAGTGGGCACCCTTGTCTTGTTCCTGACTTTAGGGGAAATGCTTTCAATTTTTCACCATTGAGGATAATGTTTGCTGTGGGTTTGTCATATATAGCTTTTATTATGTTGAGGTATGTTCCTTCTATTCCTGCTTTCTGGAAAGTTTTTATCATAAATGGATGTTGAATTTTGTCAAAGGTTTTCTCTGCATCTATTGAGATAATCATATGGCTTTTACTTTTCAATTTGTTAACGTGGTATATTACACTGATTTTGCGGATATTGAAGAATCCTTGCATCCCTGGGATAAAGCCCACTTTGTCATGGTGTACGATCTTTTTAATGGTTATTGGATTCTGATTGCTAGAATTTTGTTAAGGATTTTTGCATCTATGTTCATCAGTGATATTGGCCTGTAGTTTTCTTTTTTGGTGGCATCTTTGTCAGGTTTTGGTATTAGGGTGATGGTGGCCTCATAGAATGAGTTTGGAAGTTTCCCTTCCTCTGCAATTTTCTGGAAGAGTTTGAGTAGGATAGGTGTTAGCTCTTCTCTAAATTTTTGGTAGAATTCAGCTGTGAAGCCGTCTGGACCTGGGCTTTTGTTTGCTGGAAGATTTCTGATTACAGTTTCAATTTCCATGCTTGTGAAGGGTCTGTTAAGATTTTCTATTTCTTCCTGGTTCAGTTTTGGAAAGTTGTACTTTTCTAAGAATTTGTCCATTTCTTCCATGTTGTCCATTTTATTGGCATATAACTGCTGATAGTAGTCTCTTATGATCTTTTGTATTTCTGTGTTGTCTGTTGTGATCTCTCCATTTTCATTTCTAATTTTATTGATTTGATTTTTCTCCCTTTGTTTCTTGATGAGGCTGGCTAATGGTTTGTCAATTTTATTTATCCTTTCAAAGAACCAGCTTTTGGCTTTGTTGATTTTTGCTATGGTCTCTTTTGTTTCTTTTGCATTTATTTCTGTCCTTATTTTTAAGATTTCTTTCCTTCTACTAACCCTGGGTTTCTCCATTTCTTCCTTTTCTAGTTCCTTGAGGTGTAGAGTTAGGTTATTTATTTGACTTTGTTCTTGTTTCTTGAGGTATGCCTGTTTTGCTATGAACTTTCCCCTTAGCACTGATTTTAGTGTCCCACAGGTTTTGAGTTGTTGTGTTTTCATTTTCATTCGTTTCTATGCATATTTTGATTTCCTTTTTGATTTCTTCTGTGATTTGTTGGTTATTCAGCAGCATGTGTTCAGACTCCATATGTTGGAATTTTCAATAGTTTTTCTCCTGTAATTGAGATCTAATCTTACTGCATTGTGGTCAGAAAAGATGCTTGGAATGATTTCAGTTTTTTTGAATTTACCAGGGCTAGATTTATGGCCCAGGATGTGATCTATCCTGGAGAAGGTTCCGTGTGCACTTGAGAAAAAGGTGAAATTCATTGTTTTGGGGTGAAATGTCCTATAGATATCAATTAGGTCTAACTGGTCTATTGTATCATTTAAAGCTTGTGTTTCCTTGTTAATTTTCTGTTTAGTTGATCTATCCATAGGTGTGAGTGGGGTATTAAAGTCTCCCACTATTATTGTGTTATTGTTAATTTCCCCTTTCATACTTGTTAGCATTTGTCTTACATATTGCGGTGCTCCTATGTTGGGTGCATATATATTTATAATTGTTATATCTTCTTCTTGGATTGATCCTTTGAACATTATGTAGTGTCCTTCTTTGTCTCTTTCACAGCCTTTGTTTTAAAGTCTATTTTATCTGATATGAGTATTGCTACTCCTGCTTTCTTTTGGTCTCTATTTGCATGGAATATCTTTTTCCAGCCCTTCACTTTCAGTCTGTATGTGTCCCCTCTTTTGAGGTGGGTCTCTTGTAGACAACATATATAGAGGTCTTATTTTTGTATCCATTCAGCCAGACTTTGTCTTTAGGTTAGGGCATTCAACCCATTTACGTTTAAGGTAATTATTGATAAGTATGATCCCTTTGCCATTTACTTTATTGTTTTGGGTTCGAGTTTATACACCCTTTTTGTGGTTCCTGTCTAGAGAATATCTTTTAGCATTTGTTGGAGAGCTGGTTTGGTGGTGGTGCTCTCAGCTTTTCCTTGTCTGTAAAGCTTTTGATTTCTCCTTCAAATTTGAATGAGATCCTTGCTGGGTACAGTAATCTGGGCTGTAGGTTATTTTCTTTCATCACTTTTAAGTATGTCTTGCTATTCCCTCCTGGCCTGAAGAGTTTTTATTGAAAGATCAGCTGTTATCCTTATGGGAATCCCTGTGCATGTTATTTGTTGTTTTCCCCTTGCTGCTTTTAATATTTGTTCTTTGTGTTTGATCTTTGTTAATTTGATTAGAATGTGTCTTGGGGTGTTTCACCTTGCGTTTACCCTGTTTGAGACTCTCTGGGTTTCTTGGACTTGATTATTTCCTTCCCCATTTTAGGGAAGTTTTCAACTATTATCTCCTCAAGTGTTTTCTCACGGTCTTTCTTTTTGTCTTCTTCTTCTGGGACTCCTATGATTCAAATGTTGGGGTGTTTAACACTGTCCTGGAGGTCTCTGAGATTGTCCTCAATCTTTTAATTCGTTTTCCTTTTTCCTCTCTGATTATTTCTACCATTCTATCTTCTACTTCACTAATCCTATCTTCTGCCTCTGTTATTCTATTTGTTGCCTCCAGAGTGTTTTTGATCTCATTTATTGCATTATTCATTATATATTGACTTTTTTATTTCTTCTAGGTCCTTGTTAAACCTTTCTTGCATCTTCTCAATCCTTGTCTCCAGGCTATTTATCTGTGATTCCATTTTGATTTCAAGATTTTGGATCATTTTCACTATCACTATTTGGAATTCTTTATCAGGTAGACTCCCTATCTCTTCCTCTTTGGTTTGGTTTGGTGGGCATTTATCCTGTTCCTTTATCTGCTGGGTATTCCTCTGTCTCATCTTGTTTATATTGCTGTGTTTGGGGTGGCCTTTCTGTATTCTGGCAGTTTGTGGAGTTCTCTTTATTGTGGAGTTTCCTTGCTGTGGGTGGGGTTGTACAGGTGGCTTGTCAAGATTTTTTGGTTAGGGAAGCTTGTGTCGGTGTTCTGGTGGGTGGAGCTGGATTTCTTCTCTCTGGAGTGCAATGATGTGTCCAGTAATGAGTTATGAGATGTCAATGGTTTTGGAGTAATTTTGGGCAGCCTGTATATTGGAGCTCAGGGCTGTGTTCCTGTGTTGCTGGAGAATTTGCATGGTATGTCTTGCTCTGGAACTTGCTGGCCCTTGGGTGGTGCTTGGTTTCAGTGTAGGTATGGAGGCGTTGATGAGCTCCTGTCAATTAATGTTCCCTGGAGTCAAGAGTTCTCTGGTGTTCTCAGGGTTTGGACGTAAGCCTCCTGCTTCTGGTCTTCAGTCTCATTTTTACAGTAAGTAGTCTCAAGACTTCTCCTTCTACACAGCACCGGTGATAAAACATCTCCTTTCGAAGACAATGGGCTGCTTTTCTGGGTGCCTGATGTCCTCTGCCGGCATTCAGAAGTTGTTTTGTGGAATTCACTCAGCGTTTAAATGTTCTTTTGATGAATTTGTAGGGGAGAAAGTAGTCTCCCCGTCCTATTCCTCTGCCATCTTAGGACTGCCCCCCTATCTATATTCTAATATATTTATTTATTGCTTGAGATCTTAAAGACAGATACTCAAACAGGAAAGAAAAATGGTAAATGTTCATCTGGGCTGTAAGGACGTTTCAGAGTGTTTACTTTGCCTTAGCTAGTAAAGTACATCTCATGTCATCATTTCTCAGAATTAAATATTATTTTAGCATAAGGGTATCCCTGTTCTATTTTTACACTATTACCTAATCTTTATTTCACTGATTCAGTTTATAGTTCCTTGAAGTTTTAATTTTTTTTAATATGTCCATTTTTCAAAATTAGTCATTTTTCCTGATTGCAAATGAGGCAAAACGAAACAAAGAATAAACACTTTTTTGACTTGTAGTAACTATATTAAATTTAACTTCACAGGTTACAGACATTTTGCATTAGGTCAAAATTTTGGTCTTTGGGACAAAATTCAGTCATTATTATGGGAATATGTGTATCAGGTATATATTAGAAAAGTTAAGACTTTTTTCAATGCAACATGAATAAAAGAGACTACAAAACAATGAAGTACAGAGTTATATTTAATGCTAGGTTAAGAACTTTCCCCATTTTCTGTGTTAAAATACCTGAGGACACTAATCTTGCTTATCTTAGTACCTGTAGCACTGAGTCCATCAAGAAAACTGGATTGTTTCTCATACTGATCTAATTTTTTCTATTTTTTTTTTTTGTGTGTATAAATTTCACTACTCTACCCCAGTTTATGAACAGAAAATCAATAATTTTTATTTAGAGAGCAGTGCACATGGTTAGGTAGTTAACTGTACCAATTAAATGCTGTTTGCTAGAAGGAGAAATGGATACCTGTTACACTGCAAAATACTAGAACAGACAAACCTGCCTAGTGAGTCCTGAGTCCCTTACTGAGCTGGCTGTGTGGCCTTGAGTAAGTCATAACTTTGCTAAGTTTCAGTTTTTTCACCTGTAAAATGGGGTTAATAACAGTTCCTGTCACATAAAGGCAGTGTGAGATTGGTATAAAAGCTTCATAAATAAAACATGGCTTGTAAGGTCTCATTTGGCCAATATTTCCATTCTATATTTCAGTACTCAGCATTATTAACTTAATGTGCTTTTAGGTCCATTTTTTTCCAGTAGTGGCAAATAACTGAAAATTATGAATCACCCATAAACATGGCCAAGTGAAATAAAGGCATGCCTGAAGCAACCAAAATCTCAAGTGGGCCTCATCCGAGGTTGTCAGGATTTTAGAAGTAAATTATGAACCACCACAGGCGTCTCACATTGGCTGGTGTGATGGTCATTGATTCTGTGACAGAAATGGAGAAGCAGTGCTCTAGATCACATATAAATCATTTTGGGACTTGGGGCGGGTGGGGTTTAAATGCAGGCTCTGAGTCAGTAGGTCTGGAGTGCGAGCTCCAGAGATTCTGCATTTGTAAAATGTGTTTAGTGCAATGTTTTGATGCTTTCACTCTAAAAACCGATGATAAACATACTGAAACTGTTTACAAAAGTTCAAGGTGTATAGAAAACAAGGGCCATATTTGCAAAATTATTTATTTACATTTTAAGCTCATGGTAAAATAATTCTAGGATAGAATAGCTAAGATGAAATACACCAAGTCAATATCAACACACACACATTTATCTTTACATGCAAAGAATTCTAGCGATGGCTATAGATGAACTCAGGTTTTCCTTTACAAAACCAATGTTCCTTTCAATCATGCTGTGATAACGTCTTCCAATAAGAACAGATTTAATGTATATCATTCAAAAAAAATCTGAGAAACAAAAAGCTGACTTGGATAGATTTATTATTAAACTGCTATCCATATGTCATAAAACCAAAAATGTTTTACAGGGCTGAGATGTTCAAATAGGTCCAAACATGATATAATTAATAACTTTTAAGTAAGGAATGCTTTGGCTATTAAGTTTTGACTTAGTTTTGGCATTACTTGCATAATTTATATCATTTCAGTTAGTCACTTAGTAATCCGTTCAAACAAGACTTGCTTAATACTATCACAAAGCACTTAGCCTCACCTTGAGTAGGAATATCTTTAAGATTCTGACAATAGCAACACATTTCTCTTTTCCTTCACTCAGAAAAAAAGAAATCACAAAAATAAATTCATTGTCACATGTTGAAGTTTTACTCATTCTTAAAAAACCAAAAGTTCCTCATCATAATACCTACTCTAGGTATTGGTACATTATCAAAATGCTAGACCTGTAAGAACTCCTCCTATACCTTGAAAGCCTATGACTTTGTGATCCACATATGTTTAAGGTTAAATATATAAACAATGCATTTGAAGCTTCTGGGAAGAATTCACATTTACAATAGTTTTTAAAAATCTGGGTTTATTAAGTTTTAGAAAAATAAATACTGTGGTTGGTTCTACCCTCCCCATCCACTTTTCTCCCCTTACAAATTTGAGCTTAAGAGTTCAGGCTTCTAAAAAGCAGAAGAAAGCAAAATAGAACAACGTAGATTTTATTATTCACATTTTCCCTTTCTAAGGGTAACATATTATCATAATGGCAAACTTGATTCTCTTTCCTTGAAATGAAGATCCTATCTCCTAAAACTAATTTAAATAACTGTTCTTAAGAAAGCAAATGAATTTAACAACCAGAAACAACCAAATGAATTAAATGACTATAAAATATATAACATGATTTTAAGGAGTTCTATTATAAAGTCTGAAAGCAAAATCTAAATATTTAATAGTTTAAATTTAATCTCTTTAAATTCTTTTAAAAGCTGTAAGCTATATTATAAATTGCCAGTTAAATTCCCACTCTAGTCTACAAAAATAATCTGCTGCACAAATATATAAATTTAAGGTAACTCTATTTCTTGTGTTGATCTTTTTTCCAGTCTCATAAGTTCAGTAAAACAAAAAGTAAGCACCTAGATATTAAATTAACTTTCATTTGAGCAGCATTTTGATTTTAGATAAAGGGATTCTAAAAGTTGTCTAAAACTTTCCAGAAGTCATATTTACACTCATTGTACAGCACTTTATATACATATAAATACAGATTTATAAGAAATAAACAAATTAACCTACACTTTTCATAATGTAAAAAATAAAGATAAAAATACAACATATGTGATCATATGGTAAGCCATCTATTTGAGAAATATGCTTGGTGTTCAGTTCTGATGGAAAAAGCCTTGAATAACTTAAAGCATATCATATAAAAACATCACAGGCGCTTAGTTTATTTATGATCTTAACCTAGGCCTATCCACAGTTGTAAGTGTTAGTCAATGCCATACAAGTAGTTGAGTTTACTAGTAATGTCTGCACTGGACAAAAATGATTATGGAAGGTATGACAGCAGATATCAAATGTTTTTAAATATAACTATAGGGAGGGATTAAAATTAATTCTTTTCCGGGGAAATCAGGAATTTCTGATAATAGAGCTTTCTTTAGCAGTCTGTTTCACGTTTTGTTCCTGTCCATAAGGTAGTGTTTGATTTTGCTGTGATACCTCTTATAAAAAATTAATGGGCTTGACTTTCCTCTAATACAGCAGAGTGAATTTTTGTGACCTAATTACTCTTCCACAAAAACAAATAGGTGGCTGTGATAAGCAGCCCTGTTTGCGTCCCACACACAGTAAGTTCTTTACCAACCAATTCCTGGCTAGAAGCAGCGATTTTACCTGGGGAAAAAAAGTTACTCAAAACGTTTACTGTTCTATAATGTTCTAGTCTTGAGACTGATTGGAAAATTCTATTTGGCACTCCTTTACCTCAGATGGCATGCCAGTTCTTATCACAGTAATAAATTCTTCTGATCAGATTCAAGGTACAGAGGAATAGGAAGCATGGAATTTTTGACCCACATTAAACAAGCAAATAACTCTTCTGTAAGTTAAAAGAGGCTTTTAACTCTAAAAGCAAGGCCCTTCCCCCAGAAAAATTAAATTCATTAAAAATGTAGAAATAAAAATCCCATTATGGCTCTAAATATACAACAAATAAATAGTCATGTATTTTATACATTTCAAATTTTTAAAGAGCCCTACAGTATTTCAGGAAGATGACTTAAAGTGTTGTTCCCTGAGTTTTTAATGCAACCCCAAATATAAGTTCACGAACTCCAAGACCTTAAAGAGAGAAAAATCCACATGGTTTGCTTCCTCTCTCTTTTAGGATTAGCTGTTTACTCCAAAGCAGTTTGTTCAGTGCTTACCCTAGAGTTCAAATGCTTTAAGAATGTGGCTTTCTCCATTTCTTAGAAGACAAACTCCCCAAGAAACTTCTAAGAAAGAAAAAAAAAGGCTGTTTAAAGAAAGTAAAGTTTTAACATTAGTTTACAGTGCAGTTGAGTAAATGAGTTTTATATCTATAATACATCAAGAGTGGTAATACTGTCATAGGTATTAGAAGGTAGAGTTCTATGAATTCTGCCTTTTCTGACCTCAGTGTTTATTGACTCTAGTTTCTGTTACCAAACAGAAAGTCTAACAATTAAAAAAACCCAAACTACTAGAAACAGAATGACTCTCCCATATTTAAGTGTATGAGAAGACATAGATTTGGTTTTAAAATAAAGATCAAAACAACCAATTAATAATATCTCAATTTTTAAAAATCTGCAATCTACATAATAACTTGTACATAATAGTTATAACTTGTCTATAATAGTAATTTTAAAAAACTCATTCAAAACTGGGGGTTTAAAATTCTTGAATTGTTTTCATATCACCTTCTTGATGGTTATTAGAATATTTTTTTAAAAATTCAAAGCTTGGGAATAGTTCAGTGAAATAAATATTTGTTTGCAACTTCCATTACAGTCTATTTAGAAAAACTAATTACAGTGAATAGAGACTTTAATTCTGGTCCTGGAAGTTTTAGGTTAGGCTTAACTTTAAGCCACTAAAGGTTTCTAAGAAAACAACAACAGTTGAGAGAACATCTGAAATGTCCCATCCATTTCAGTAAAGTGCACAGTCATGAGTGTTCATCCTTTGGCTTGGCTATGACCTCAAGGGAGGTGCAGAAGTCAGTGGTGCTGGTGTCAGATTCCTGACTATATTACTGAGGCTGGCAATCTTCTCCTCTAGGAGATAATTTTTCTTCTCTGCTGTTTTTTGTCGCTGTTCAGTCATTTCCAGAGCTTTCAATAACTGGGCATTTTCCACATACAAATCTTTCACTATTGCATCTGCTTTAGTATTCTTGCAGAGCTGGAAACAGAACCAGAAACATCTTGACTCCATTTCTATTATTCTTTTAAAAGATCTGACATAAGGACAGTTGTTTATAAAGGCAAATGGCTTCTATCAGTTACATTCTTTTATTTTACAATACAGCTTTAATATCAGACCTGGTACCAGGTATACAAGTAAAACAAATCTACTTATTCCAGGCTGTTTCTTTGCATAATTTGTTTGTAGAAGTCACTAATAAAAGAAAAATTGATATTTGAGGATTCAAAAGTGAAGGTCTTTTTCAGCCTAGGTATTATTTCTTCATTCAGTCTCTAAAAATATCACAATACTTTTATAATTTAAATCTCTGAGGTTGTGAACTGTTTACCTGTTATGAATGGGAGATAAGCCTCTATTGTTATTAACTACATACAACCTACTGATTATTTTAAAATGTAGCTCATGTATTATAACACAAAGATTCAGCAGTTACTTCCTTTTAAAATAAAACCTTGTCTAGAAGAGATATTCTAATCTTTACAGTTAAAATATATAGTCTTGGTTAGGGTGGGAACACTCTTCAGCAGTATAGGATAATTTGATTTTCGATCTCCTTAATTAATATCTTCCAATCCCCTTTCCCTTATTATACCTTTAACTCCTCATTTTACACCCAGTTTCAGGCAATGCATCTACAAGTATGAAGGTTTAAGGTAACAAAACTTAGAAAGAAAGTGAAGTCGCTCAGTTGTGTCCGACTTTTTGCGACACCATGGACTGTAGCCTACCAGGCTTCTCTGTCCATGGGATTTTTCAGGCAAGAATACTGGAGTGGGTTGTCATTTCCTTCTCCAGGGGATTGTCCCAACTCAGGGATCGAACCTGGGTCTCCCACATGGCAGACAGACGCTTTACCTTCTGAGCCACCAGGGAAGCTTAAGAAAACTTAAGGCGTGGCTAATTAATTTACATAGTATCATTTCAAACAGCAATGTTAAAGACTATCACACAGAAGCCCAGAACCTAGGTGACTGGCAAGTTTAATATAAAACTAACATTATTTTCTATTAAACTGTTTTAGTGTATAATCTTTCCTCTTTCCCCTCCATTAAAAAACACTTCAGTGACTCTTATCCACTACACAACAAAATCCAAACTCTTGTGGTTTAGCACTAAGACCCTCTACTATCTACTCTTCCCTCTCTAGTTTCTTTTGCTTCTCCCAGAATAGGATGAACTGTTAATGCCAAAGTGTTTGTAGATGTCCACACACCATGTTACCCATTTTCTTTGTTTTTGAACTGCTACTGGAAGTACTGCCAAATGGTCAGTACCATGTAGGTGAACTACACTCCATATGGGCAGGGATTTTGCTAGTATTTCTAGTACTTGGAACAGAACCTGGCATGTAGTGACTATGTGTTGAATAAATGATTAAGGGACTGGGTCAATAAATGTAAGAACAGGACTTTCTCTTTCTCTCCATTCTATGTACTAAGATTTAGGACACAGGAAAGTTCCTGTCCACCATTCCCTTGGGATTACTCTTCTCAGATTCTACATATCTAAAAACCCAGGTTGGGCAATTTCTACCCTCCTACCCCCTGCCACAGTTTGTCTCAATCTCAGATTCCAGAGAGGTTATAAAATTCCCTAGAAAGTAGTCTTTTCTGTTATGTCTCTTCAGTGGATGCACAAATAATTTATAAGCACTCAGGCCACACCTGCTGCCAGCAGGAAAAAAGGATCAGCCTACTTGGTGGTCCTGAATTTGAGAGTCCAGATTTTGATTCAAAACAGAGCCTTTTGGGGTCTGGCTATAGCCACAAGTTAGATTTTGAGGTTGTCATAGTTGTTGCAAACAAGAAAGCTAAAGTTACATTTATTATCCCCCCATTTTTTTACAAATATAAAATTTCTGTTTATTTGGGGAAAAAAATCTATAAAAATTCAATTTGGATTGAACTTCATTAGAAATGCTTTAGAAATTCTTCTAATTTAGGAGTTTATAATAGAGTTTGCCTTTATTAGACAATAAAAGTTAGCAAGTTAGTAGCAATAAAGGGATGTAAAACTGGAGTTAAAGCAGAAGGTGAGATGGGTGGGTAGATATGACCTGGGAAGCTCACTTGTTCTTTGAGCTGATTCACTTTCTCCTGAAGAAGCCTTTTCACCAGTTTCAATTTCTGTTCAACTTCCAACATTCGTTCCTCCATGACAGTTACCAGGTATTCCTGGTTTCCCTGAAGGAAAAGAAAAAAAATTGTATTGTTATTTGAAAATCATGCCATGAGAAAGCACTAGTAGTTAATTTTCCCCATAAGATACCTAGAGAAAGGACAGCAAATGTTTGCTTTTGAATAGCAAGGGTGGATTTCTGATGAAATGGGAGTTCTGAACACTGCATGGGTTGCACAGGTTAGAAAGGTAACCCTATCAAAGAAAGAAATCAAAGATAAAAAAAAGACTCTTACCTGTGCTACCATTTTCCCCCAAGATAAAGCAAAATTCTTAAAACCAATACTTTAAGATCTATGTGTACTTATTATAGTAAAATAGGTATCCAAAGTAAATTAAAACATGGTTATCAATCTTTCATCTGTGATTTGGGTCTTTGCAATACTGTGGGACTTTCAACAACAAAATGAATAAAAACTGAGTTTATTCAGGATCACCTAACGTTTCCAATCAGCTTGCAGTATGTGTGTCTGTTTTTATCTTCGAAATGGCTAGTTACTGTGAGGGTGTTAGTGTTTCTAGTAGCCTCTTCCCACTAGTTCTTCTAATTATTGGTTTTCTAATTTGATTTGTCAATGTGGAGCAAATACCTGAATTGGAGGATGGACTTATCATGAGAACATATTTAATTTTCTCCCCATAAAGAGCTCCTAGATGAAACAACAGGGCAGAAAAAGGACACTGGCTTCTCCTCTCCTTATACAACAGTGATGGATTAAAGTGTGTGTGGGTTTTGGAGTGCAGAGGGACCTATAACAAGATTTAGAGTGCAACTGACTACCCCTTCTCTTGGTCTACCAAAATGTTCACATAAAGAATTTCAGATTTTAAAAGGTTCTTCAAATGTTTAAGCAAGACTCAGGTGTTAGTGGCTGATGGCATAACCTGTCCTTAAAAATATACCCCAAAGTGTCCTTTAAAAAGCACAAAGAATGACCAAATGTGAGGTGAAAGCCAACAGTTTGTGTATTAAATAATAGAATTTATTCAAACATAAAAGAAACAGCTAAGCCATGCAACTAATTTAAAGATAAAACCTGTAGTAGGCAAAAGACTAACGCAGAATTTTAAGAAACCAGATCCTAAGAGCATCTAAAAATCCTATATTTTAAAAGGTATAATGGCTTTTTAAAATTCAAACATAAATGGAAAAGGCCAGATTTCCACTTGCCTTAAAAAAAAAAAAAAGCATAACAACGTAAAAAACCTGGATAATTAATTCAAAGAACATGGGGCATGGCAAAGAGTGGGGAAAGAGGAAAAACAAAAGCAGTCATATATTTAAAACTTATTTTATTTCATCAAAAATTTCCTTTTTCCCGTCAAAAAAGTATTATACATCTTATATAAAACAGTATAAATAATCCTGATTTTCTTCAAATTCCATATATAAAAGCAGTACCTTTTGTTAAAAATATTTACAATGTATGGAATGAGAAAATATATAGAATACATCAAGAATCTCAAATCTACACTCTTTAGATGGTATAAATAAGTATAACAAGCTGAGATTTGTGAATTTGATTCACAAAATTCACATCCTTTCAAGAATCTCAAATTCATACTCTTTAAATGGTATAATTAAGTGTAACAAGCTGAAATTTGTGAATTTGATTCACATAAATAAGAAACATAATACTGCAAAGGCTTAATAATAAAACTTAAAAGAGCACTTGATTCCAAAACATTTCTCAGCTTATATCGATATTTGTGTGGGGTCTGTGTGTGTGCACATTTGAGTATCTGCCATGGTAAGAAATGCCATCAATAACAGCCCAGTTTTCACAGGTGCCCAATCCTTCTGTAGGAATCTGCATGCACTGCTCGCTGCTCCGGTAGGAAGGCCTAGAGAAAGAAGGCAAGTGGTACACTTCACCCTGATGTCAAGATTATACTTTTGGGGGAATCTAAATTCACACATTTACAATGCAAACAATTTTTGAAAGCACACATATGCAAGCGAAGCAACACAAGGCAGAAGAAATCATATCACTCCACACACAGAGACAACATGCAGATTCTAACAACATTCTGTATTCTTAAAATCGGTGTCAGCTCAGTTACCAGAAACAAAGTCAGAGCCTGCCATCACCTTCTCTGCCATCTGGCTGGAGAAATTCTCTCTCTTTTTAAGTGCAAAAGTCTTAACAGTTTTTGTCTATCTAATCCTCAAGTAATTGAAGTAAAGGGATACTTTTTACTTTTAAACACTGGTAGGTGGGTTGGGAGGAACATGTTTTAAAAGTAGTATATATGAGAGAGTAATGAGTAGGATCTTAGTTTGATCATTTGATTTAAAATGTCTATTAAAAACTGAGGTCAAGTTTTATGATTCACTTCTATAATGAAGAGTTGAAGCATCTGTCCAATACCTACCATCACAATGTTACTTCTGGAATTAACTTTTAGTATTTGGAAATTGAATGTAGTTGACATAGTTATATTGAATGTCAAAACATGGATTTTAAGCCTTTGTTGGAAAGAATAGATGATGATTACATCATGCAAAAGCATAGATATATACTAGTAGGCAAAGAAAACAAAATTGCTCCAATGTACAATTATGGTGCTAATATGACTTTGCAAAGCCACTGTGACCAGATTACAGAAAAAGAGTTGGGAAATTCCTTGTCAAATGTCACCTGAGAGGCAAGGTACATTTTGAAAACAGAAGAGTTATTCAAACTAGAATGAACTAATCTAGAATTCTGCAAATTAAGGAGTGTTTCTAATTTTATTCATAATTCTGAGGAAGAATTAAGAGACTTTTGAAAGAAGAGAATCATGAATGAAGCACTAAAAAGAAAATTTAACTATTTGAAAACTTAGGTAATATAAGATTGTGTCTGGTAGTGAGCTGGAATAATGCTAATTCAAAGGAAAGAGGAAGAAGATCTTTATTTTCTTAAAAATAGTTTTTAAAACTAGATCATTTAAAAAATAAGTTAAATGAACTATGTCAACTTAAAAAAGTCGCCGATGACACATTCAACTTTAATAGTTGTGAAAAGTCCCCATTTGTGAATTCCAAGGAACTCAGGCAGGCCACACCCTCTAGTACAAGAAAACCCAGGATGCTTTGTTAGTAATACATATCCTAGAGTTGCACTTGAATTCTGTAATATTTTGGGCATCAGACAAGAATGTTAGGTCAATTGCACAGTATGCTCAAGTGAGCCTGACACTTCATCATCACTTAGCAACTTGCATGAGACCCGGAACTCTTAATTACCCAGCTTAGAAGCTGAGAGCTCAAAAGTAGCACTACAAAAACCAAGACCAAAGCCAAAACAGCACTGCAGTTCTGTGGATTTGTAATACAGGTAAGGTGTAACTGACAAAAGATTGAGGTTCTTCATCCCCACCTTTGAACTGGTGTAACTTCCAAATAGGTAAAATTAAATTAGGTGATCTGTATTTACTATTAGAAAAAGATCGTCATACCTGTGGTGTGTTGGTTTCAGAAGTCCTATTTTCAAGTTCCTCCTGCAGGCACTGGTTTATCCTTTCTGCCTGCAGCAGCTGATGCTGAAGCTGCAGAAACTGCTCCCTAGGAACCACTGGACAGGCTTGCTGCTGGAGCAGTTGCAGTTCCCAAGCATGAGGGGATGGGCTAAGCATCACAGTGGACCTCAGGTGCTGCATCTGGAGAATAAGAGGAAAGCCCTAGTCAGCTACCATGCCTTCAGTCACAGAGCTGCCTTGAAAGTAGCAGGGAGAGAGAAAGGAAGTCTATGGATTCATTAATGGCCTCTCAGACTTACTGATAACTTTAAAACAGGCAGCACATGATCCCAAGTAAGAATAAAAAATCATTTTGCTTAGGAGGTAATACATTTAATGAATAAGCAGGCCTTAAAAGTTTTAGACTTAAACTATACTTCCTCAATCTTAAGCAACAATAAAACATGAGGTACATGGTGCACATACGTCTGGATTTTCTTTTTTCTTCCCACACTAGAACATTTAATTATCCCTCTTTTAAAAAAAAAGTGGTGGAATAGGCAAAGGGCAGAAAGAGGTTATGCTCTAGAGTTTTGCTACTTACCAGTCAGAAAGATTCTTAAAAGCAGTTCAATGACTACTTTTTTTCTAAGTTAGCAATTTGTTTTGAAAATCTCATCTTGCATCTCAAATTATTTTAATCTATCTTAGTTTATCAGACAGGCAATTCTGGGACGTAAGGTGATATTCCAGAATATTTGGGAATTGAAGTACATGGAATGAAAGGATTTATTTAAGACAATGAAGAAGTAGTATGTGTATCACATGCCAACCAAATGTGGGGCAAGGGAAAGAAGGCATTGCATTTGGTCAGTGAGGCATGCCACTTCACATCTGTGGACACATTCAGCAGACACAGAGCTCAATGGAAGACATGCAACAAATATGACCAAGTACTAAACTCATGAGGAAGCACCCCCAGGCATGTGAGAAGGGAAAAAGGCCCTCTAAGACACAACTAGAATTAAATGTTATCATGAAACTTCAGAGCCACTATCCATTTCCTTAAATTTAAATTTCTGAGGTGGGTTATTACCCATTTTGAAATATTTCTAGTTATAGATTTAGAAAACCCACCACTTTATGATCCCCTGATTTTGTATCAGTGGGATGATTTTCTTCACTATGTCTTTAAATGAGGGAAATCCTGATGGAAATGTAAACAGATGTATTCCAGAGTTAAATGAAATTGAATACTGGCTCTTAAGTATTTATTAACTGTCATGGTAGTAGAAATGATTACATGAAAAAGGGGTTTAATGAGATATCTCCATGCTATGAAATTCATTGAAAGAGAATGTTCTACCTTCACACACTATCTCAGGCAGAGAACTGCCCCCTTCTCTGCTAGTTCCAACCACAGAGTTCTAGGTACAGGTTAGCCACAGATAAAAAACAAAAGAGAATTACAGGAGTTAGAGAAAGAAAATATGAGTTATAAAGAGAAAGAACAGTACAAAACAGGGTATATTATATACTTTAACACATATGCTCCAGTCAGTAGGAACTTAAAAAGACCAACATTTACATTTCTCCATATATAGATTTTACAGATATTAAAATGTCAAACAGCTCAATTTTGCAGCCACTTCCTCTCTATTGTAATTTGGTTGGTTTATGAGCTTGCTTCTTTACTTCAATTCATTCCAATATAATAATTCAGAAGATTTCAAGTGTAGTATGGAATAGACCTGATGTTAAATACCTTGCCTTAGGGAGACGCAGGATATAAACCACAAAACTACTGGCTATCGGAGAGGTACACATCAGACTATAAGAACTGCTACCAGTCTTTAACTTTTAAGTGTTCAAAACAAATTGTTTATGCAACATTGCCTCATATAGTTAAAAAAACCATGGAGTGGGAGGCAAATTCTTCCATTTCCTTGTCTAATAATTTGGGATCTTTAATTGCCTTGGGGTAAAGGTATGTGTTATATTAATAATGAGTTTAAACTATCATATAGAGATGAGAAGAAATTCCTTCCCCCAAGGGAGTATATACATCAGATAGAATCACCTAGAAAGCTTTCTCTAAATTCCTTGATACCAAAGATTCTGATGTAGGACTATCTCCCTGCCTGCCTACTGCCCCTTCCCCAAACCTGATAAGAATCCATGCTGGAGTGAGAGGAATGTACCTATCCCCAGGTGAG